>NC_137136.1:15598347-15610847 GCF_949319135.1 Squalius cephalus | reverse complement strand
AGCCTATATTACTTTTTATGTATTAAATTCAGGAAATTGGTGAATGAAAAATGTATTAAAATTAAGATACAAATAATACAAAACGAAATTCGTTTTAAAGAAAGGCTTTGTGCTTTCTGTTTTGAGTTCTCTGTGAAAGTTTGAAAGTCTTTTAGTGCCGCTTTCAGAGCGCGCGTCCATAATGGAGAACTGTCACGTGATATTGTTTTTTCCTCATAAATGCAAACACGAAAAATAAAAGACAAAAGACTTTTTTAAAAAGACAAACCATCAATTTTTGGAAGAAAATGGATGGATTTATAGCGTTTTGAGGAAAAAAAGGCGTTTTGGGGAAAAAATGGATGGAATTATAGTGTTCTGAAAATTTTTTTTTTTTACTTTGAATTATCATCATCAACAATATTGTTTGATTTAATAATCACTGTTGCAAGAGGTGCCTAGTTCCATTTTTTTTTTTTATTGTTTTATTTTGTAAGTGGAAAAAGTAGGGGCTACCTCAGATTCTGTTTAGTTAGCTCCTTTATTGTTTTTTCTATAGCCTACAATAATAGGTCAAATGCAGCAAGTCAAAAGACCAACTGGACCTTCTTTGCCAGTTTGCATACATTTCTTTGAAGGATGGCAAAAATATCGTCTGAATATCGATATCGAGATATTGGAAAAAAATATTGAGATATTCATTTTTGTCAATATCTCCCACCCCTAATTATGCATAGTTACATCCTACCCTAACCCTATAGTAAGTACAGTAAGTTAATTAATATTACTCAGTACTTAAATATATAAGTACACACTGTAACAATGACACCTTAAAATAATGTGTAACCATTTATATTCATATACACTTTTAATGTATTGTATTGCATATATGGTCTAAAACAAAAAGGCTAAATGAATTACTTAGAATATTTATTCTTATAAAAATCTTGTCATTAACAGGGAAAACCTTATGCAACTCTAACAAATGTATATTTTCCACATATATTTGTGTGTCTGTATATACACTCACCTAAAGGATTATTAGGAACACCTGTTCAATTTCTCATTAATGCAATTATCTAATCAACCAATCACATGGCCGTTGCTTCAATGCATTTAGGGGTGTGGTCCTGGTCAAGACAATCTCATGAACTCCAAACTGAATGTCAGAATGGGAAAGAAAGGTGATTTAAGCAATTTTGAGCGTGGCATGGTTGTTGGTGCCAGACGGGCCGGTCTGAGTATTTCACAATCTGCTCAGTTACTGGGATTTTCACGCACAACCATTTCTAGGGTTTACAAAGAATGGTGCGAAAAGGGAAAAACATCCAGTATGCGGCAGTCCTGTGGGCGAAAATGCCTTGTTGATGCTAGAGGTCAGAGGAGAATGGGCCGACTGATTCAAGCTGATAGAAGAGCAACTTTGACTGAAATAACCACTCGTTACAACCGAGGTATGCAGCAAAGCATTTGTGAATCCACAACACGCACAACCTTGAGGCGGATGGGCTACAACAGCAGAAGACCCCACCGGGTACCACTCATCTCCACTACAAATAGGAAAAAGAGGCTACAATTTGCACGAGCTCACCAAAATTGGACAGTTGAAGACTGGAAAAATGTTGCCTGGTCTGATGAGTCTCAATTTCTGTTGAGACATTCAGATGATAGAGTCAGAATTTGGCGTAAACACTATGAGAACATGGATCCATCATGCCTTGTTACCACTGTGCAGGCTGGTGTAATGGTGTGAGGGATCTTTTCTTGGCACACTTTAGGCCCCTTAGTGCCAATTGGGCATTGTTTAAATGCCACGGCCTACCTGAGCATTGTTTCTGACCATGTCCATCCCTTTATGACCACCATGTACCCATCCTCTGATGGCTACTTCCAGCAGGATAATGCACCATGTCACAAAGCTCGAATCATTTCAAATTGGTTTCTTGAACATGACAATGAGTTCACTGTACTAAAATGGCCCCCACAGTCACCAGGTCTCAACCCAATAGAGCATATTTGGGATGTGGTGGAACAGGAGCTTCGTGCCCTGGATGTGCATCCCACAAATCTCCATCAACTGCAAGATGCTATCCTATCAATATGGGCCAACATTTCTAAAGAATGCTTTCAGCACCTTGTTGAATCAATGCCACGTAGAATTAAGGCAGTTCTGAAGGCGAAAGGGGGTCAAACACAGTATTAGTATGGTGTTCCTAATAATCCTTTAGGGGAGTGTATAATCTTGATTAAATCGTACAAAAAGATTTGTCCATTTATCAACTACTCATATTCATATATCTTTTAGACTGTATCGTTTAGACTGTTTAGGGAGTTTGTATGTGTGTATGTGGACAGTCTGTAACTTGCGTCTTTCTGTCTTAGGCTCAGCAGGAGAAGATTGACAGCATTGAGGCGAATGTTAGCATAGCAGCTGCTAATGTGGAGGAGGGGACCCAGAGCCTAGGGAAGGTAAGGGGAGAGGAGACACTCCTGCTAGGGGATCGATTCCACTCTACCCCCCTGCTTCTCTCGGCCTACCCCACCATCAGCCTATTGATCCACCTCAGAGCGCAAGGAAACCACAATTAAGAGAGAGAGAGAGAGAGGTGGCGATGGTGGCGGAAGGCACGGAATGGAGAGGGATCGATGTGTGTTGGTCGGCCCCTCACAGGGAGTCGATGTGTGTGTGTGAGCGCATGGAAGTCGAAAGAGTGTAAAAGAGAGTCTATAAACAGCATTCAAGTTCCTGCTGGGGGTTCGATACATATACACACACATACACACTCTGCGGAGTGCCAACTTTTGACAGAAAAAGCAAGGGGAAGGGTGAAGCATGGGCCGTGTGTGTTTGCGTGCAAACGTGGGGCTTGTATGTGTTTTATTGATCGAGTCTCAATTGAAATGTTTCTCTTTTTTGGAGTTGAGAGATAATGCAGTTCTATTGAGCTCTTAGTCTGATGCCCGTGTAGAAAGTCGACCCACCTCTGTGACTGATGAAAAGGACAGGGGGTGGTCAACACACATACACACACACTGCTAAAGACATATATTCTGCTGACACACACACACACACACACACACACACACACACACACACACACACACACACACACACACACACACACACACACACACACACACACACAGTCCTTAAAGTGCTGGCTCAGGCGGATCCAAATAACAGGAGTTGCTTCCTCAATCTCTCTCTCTCCAAGCATAATTAACTGCTCAGTTAACCCTGCCTTGTGAAGATGATTAGATGACAGAGAACGAGAGCATGAGAAAGGGTGAAAGAGAGATGAGAAGAGAGGGAAGGTGGCATTTGATGGACGACCCTGCCTTTAAAGTTTACATATCTTCACTGAAATTAAATTGTGTGTGCGTGTGCCGGGAGGCTTGATTCACTGCGCTAATTAAAGAATAATCTGGTTAAAGGAGTTTTTCTTTTTACCTGATATCAATTCATTTACCAGGTTTGGTTTGATCTGCACACGTCCAATTTCATCGTGGCTTTTTTTTTTTCAGATCTCTGATTAATATTGTGCGCGTGTTTACATACGACTGGATATGTTACTGTTTGGATGGAAACTAGACATGAAAGACTTTATAATTGTATGGTTATCAGGAAAACAGCACATGAAAAGTGTGTTAGTTCAAACACTGTTTTGGGATACTGATGCCGCCTAAATGATTCATTTCTCACCTGTCTGATGCTTCCCTGCACATAGCATGTAGGTTAATGACATGAGGCTCTTTTTTTCTATAGTAGTTTATTCAGAAATACGTAAAAATGCAATTTATAATCATTTGTATGACTTTAACCAAAGACCATTAACCAATGACTTTAATACACCTCTTTTAGGTTCATTAGTGTTTTTTAGGTGAACAGTGAAAATGTCAGGATGATATTTGTCCCGATATCAGATATCATAATGAAGAAAAAAAAAAAAGGCTTGACTGCTTAATAATATTTGAAAATTTAAATATGCAGGCATATGTATAAAAAATTGAATTATACTGTAGTGAGGATAATCAATAATAATGATAATAATAGATATTATTAAAAAATGTAATATTAATAATTGTATATAGAGAGGATAATAATAATAATATATTATTACAACAGATTTTTCCTTTATTGTGGACACTCTCATTGACTCATGTATACGTTGTATTATGCTCTTTCTCTGCAGGCGGCCCGTTTGAAGCTGGCGGTTTTGCCCGTGGCGGGTGCGGTGGTGGGGGGAGTGCTAGGGGGTCCGCTGGGACTCTTAGCAGGATTTAAAGTGGCGGGGGTCGCCGCTGCAGTGGGGGGTGGACTGCTTGGTTTCGCCGGGGGCAACATTATCCAACGAAAGAGGAACGAAAAAATCGACCTGCAGCTACAACAACTTAAGAGCAACAACAACAGTAAGAACGACACTCAGTGACACACTCAAGCACAGTTGTTTTTGTTGAGGAGGCCACGAGACGGCGGAGTTGCCGACCCACGCTCGTTCTGAAATAAACACCAGACGCTCAACGAACATACATAATAACCACAACTGCAGAATAACTCCTACATGCAGTGCAAAAACCTGCACATGAGATGTGCTACACAAAGTGGACCTGCTAATTTTCCGTTTGCCTTAATCCATCATTCGTTGCTATGCCAAAGCATATAAGGCCTTCATCTGATCTTCTGCCAAACAGCTGATTGACCTTTGTAGCAGTCATGTGACTGTAGGTGTTAGAGATTATAGGTAATAAGTGATTGTTGTTTAAGGGTTTGTTATTTGACTTTTGTACAGCAAGATTTGTTATACATACTGAGGATTTGTAGTCGGTGACATAGTCCTGTTTATTACAGTTATGCAGGTTTTGATGTGCTTAATGTTACCGTTTACCACACAATTCCATTATAAACACTTAAAATGCACCTGTTCGGTTTTAACTATGATGGATTTCCTTTTAATTTTGTTAAGCGTGTTATGAGTAGATGTAAATGAAACATCAATGCTATGTAAAGTAAGGTTTGAGGGTATGAGAATGGAGGCAATGTGCAGTAGTGAGAAACTCAGTACACTATAATAAATAATAGTTACACATCATTATCATTGAGAAATTATGAAATTAAAATGAATGTCTAGTTACCATGAATACTTGTTTTGCCTTAACTAGCGATAGATTGTAATGAAACATGTCAGATATCTAATAATGTCTCAGCCTGCTTAAAATAAATACAATTTCAATGAATTGTGATAACACTTAATTGTAATGGTTAATCAATATACAAGTTAGATGATTGTTTAAATATAACACAGACAGAAGAGATCTTTATAGCAATATTTAAGCTGACTTGACTTGTAACTATACATATTTACAAGATAAGTTAAATTATAATTGCACATTGAGGAAGAGAATTGTTTGTGAAATGTTTTTCATGTATAATTTCTTATGGTCTTTCTTAGCAGTTAAAGGGATAGTTTACCCAAAAATGAAAATTCTGTCATAATTTACTCCCCCTCAAGTTGTTCCAATGCTGAATACATTTCTTTGTTCTGCTGAACACAAAAGAAGATATTTTGAAAAATGTTGGTCACATTGGCTTAAATACAATGGAAGTCAATGGTGCCCAATAACGGTTTGGTTATAAACATTCTTCAAAATATCTTCCTTTGTGTTCTGCAGAACAAAAGAAATGAATACAGATTTGAGGGTGAGTAAATAATAACAGAATTTTCATTTTTGGGTGAACTATCCCTTTAATACATGTGATGGAGGTACTTCTGATCAAAAACGCTCAGGTTTAGATAAAACACCCTTCTAAAGTGTGGCTGTTCTTGTATTTCGTGTGTCTTTCTGTGTGCCGCTGGGGTGGCTGATAGATTTGGGTGAGGTTTCCCTGTAAGGCTTTGATAACACAAGCCTCTGAGAGGCAAATCTAATACTGAAATCAATGCACTGTGAGAGACCTCCTTCAGCACAAACAACATTTGAATGTTATTTGATTACGGCCCCAAAGGACCAGCAGAAAAGAACAATAGCCTTTTATGGTTTATCGATCCTTATTTTACTTTCACTTGTCAAAAGCAAAGCGGAAAATAAAATATTGTCTGTTGTCAAACACTCGTTCAGTCCTTTTGCATTTGATGTGTGGCACTGACTTGTGCAAAATCGTGTATCAAAGTTAAAAAGCATGCAGTGCCTTTGGAAAGCTCAAAAAGCTGCAGTTATTTAAAAATCAACTTCTCGTTTTTGAAAAACAATGTTGAATCGGATTGTTTTTGTCCTGTTTTTGCTGCTGCCCCCGGTCTCACGCGTTTTTAGGGTGAGCAGGGGGATCCCCTCCCAAACACAGAGCCAGGTCTGAGACCCACACTGGCCCCCACGCCTTCCTCATAACACAACACACTGGACTTCCCCTACGAAGGGGCGAATGAACGTCTCCAACAGCACATGCAAGCCACCCTGTGCGTGATGCACAAGTGAGATAGCCCGAGTGCTGAGCTCTGCATGTGTTGGGCTGTGCTGTTCAGGGAGGGAAAGTCCCGTGCGACTGACCTGCACACAGCCGGAGTGTCAGACACATTGCACTTTCCATATTCTGTGCGTAGACACTCACTCACTTAAATGGAAAATATGGCAGGCCATCTGTGGTGCGCTGTGACGTAATCTCCATAGGTGTTGTGATGTCATGGGTTCCTGCTGTAGGTGGGAAGATGTTACATGACATCAGAGACCCTTTTTTTTGTGTCTCCTTTTAACACCCACTTCAGATCATTTCCATTTTACTATAAAGAAGTAACTGAAGTTAAAAGGAATCTTTGATGTCTGGTGATAAGGATGGCGGGGTGAAACCATAGTCACACTATGTCAGACAGCTTCCCTTTAAGTTAGAAACAGTTTATAGCTAGAAATAGTTGTAAATATTTCATAAAATTGTGTGGACAGTTCCAAGAGTTTTTATTCTGTCAGTTGAATATGCTCTATATTCAAAGCTGTTTCCCCCCACTTTTAAATACAACGTTTAATTTTGAGTAGCCTAAAATCTGTCTGCCGTTATAAAAACTTACTTTAAACTAAATATTTAACAATTAGGCGTATTAATTAATAAATGTTAGCTATAGGTAACATTCTCTGTTACTGAGCTGGTCACTAGGTTACTGTTATATTTTAGAGATAGGTCACCCAAAACTGAAAATTCAGTCGTCATTTACTCACCCTCCTTTGTGACTTTTAGTCTGTGGAACACACAGATTTTTTGAAGAATGTTTCAACTGTTTCTGTCCATTTAACAAAAGTCAATGGGGTCCAAAATAAAACATTGGATTGCATCATCTTTCAGTGTATGGACAAAAACACTGAGACATTTTTCAGTATATTTTATTTTATGTTAAGAAAAAAAAGTCATACAGGTTTGGAATGACATGAGTGTGAGTAAATGATAATACACTTTAAAAAATGAATCATAAAAATAAGTTGAGCAATATTCAAACTCATTTTTATCAAGTCAGTTTAATTTAAGTTGAAATGACTTAAATATCCAAGTTGATTGTACTGCATACACTCTTTTATGTTGGGTATGTGAGCCGTGTCAGTAACATTTGGATGATGCTGCCGCCCCACACTCTCAGGAAAAATAAAATAAAAAATTCAAACTTTTTACATTTAGCTTGTCACTGGGACAATAACAAGACACTAATATGGTTCCTTTTGGGGTCGAGAAGGTACAAAGGTGTAACTTTGAGGATACAGTGACAAGCTGTTGAACCCCTAAATGTAAAATTTCTGCACATTATTTTTGCATGCATATACTGGACAGTTTATGTGATTTGTTGACTTTGGGACATACACACTTCTTTACACTGAGATAATGACACATTTATGAAAACATGACTGATTAAATCAAGGCTTTTTGAGCAATTACATCTTTTGTGGCAGTCTCAGTTTCTTGATGTTATCTTGATGTTTTTCACCTCAGTTTAGTCATCTAAGTCTGACTGCCACCTTCTTGATTGGCCTATCTGTCTGAAGGGGTAGCCCGATGGAGTATTAAGTGCTCACAAGGCAATATTTTGTATTTGTGACATTTCTCCCCAATTTATTAGATCATGAGGACAGAAAATTGTGATTAAAATGCAAAATCCTTTAGGTCAAGAACCTTTAAAGTGCGAGTACACCCAGACACGAACATTCTGTCATTATTTACTCACCTTCATGTCATTCCAAACCTGTATGACTTTCTTTCTTCTATGGATTATAAAATATATTTTGAAGAGTGTTGGTAACAAAACATTTTCAGTTCCCATTGACTTCCGTTTTCAGTTCCCATTGACCAGATCAATGATAACCAAAACTGTTTGGTTACCAACAAAATGTGCATTAGCGTTCTGCAGAAGAAAGTAAGTAACAAGTTTGACATGATGTGAGGGTGAATAAATGACAGATTTTTCATTTTGGGTAAACTCTCCCTTAAAGATCAGCTTAAAGTCTTTGGGCTTTTTCACACTGCACTTAACCCCCGGGTTACTGTTGTTCTAAACGGTTAAAACCCTGGGTGAAGGAACATTTAGCTGGGTTAGCACCGCTTTTGGGATGTTAACCCCGCATTGCGGTGCCACGTGTGTGCAGTAATAAACAATGCAGTGTTAGAACGTTACGACTAGATGCTTAGCTACCGACAACCAAACGCATGCCTCGTGTTAAATATGCAAATAAGAACGCTAACCCAGGGTTTAGGAATGTAGTGTGAAACAGCATTAATGAACACCAAAGCCAGAATTAATAGTTAACCCAAGGTAAAAATGATGAGCAATGTGAAATGTGAAGCAAGACAACCCAGGATTCTGTTTACCCAGGGTTTACAACTATTTCAAGTGTGAAAATCCCAATTTTATTGACAGTAATGTAACACAGGAAGAGCCTTGTATACTTGCTGTGATTTTGGTTTGGTTCATTTTTTTAAATGAAATCTAATTTGCTTTCTAACTATTGTATTGCCTACTAACTTTTTACCTTTTATGAAATATCTTTTAATGTACATACGTAATGTGACCTAGGAAGAGCAAAAGTAGAAAAAAATGAATTACAACAGTGAAACATTTAATGAAACAGACAAAGTAGAATCTTGTAAAATGTTTTTTAATTTACTTTTCTTTTTTGGTTTCCTTGTCCCCTCTGAGATGACAGATTTACAAATAATCCTCAACCTTCTAACCCCGGCCCCCACATAACCCCGCCCCGGACCACTCCCCCTGATGGAATGGGATGATATGAGACTAGCCAGTCTGGATCTTAGCGAGCATGAATTTGAACAAGTCTGGAACGGTACAGTGCATATGAATACAGACTAATAAGCACATGTAACATACATGTGCTGTAACACACACACACACTCACTCACTCACTCAATCAATCACTCTCACACACACACACACACACACACTATGTTAAGGACTGGAGTGAAACACCACAGGTTGACTGCAGGTTTGTTCTTGGACTACATTTTCCCATGATTCCACTTGCCCGCATTTAAGATCCATAATAAACTCAATGTGCATTCTCAACAAAGAGGACCACCAATGTACCAATGTTTTCCTACAAAAAAGGGGACTAGGGTAGACAAAAATGTAGGGAAAAAAAAAAGAAAAAAAAAAGGGGGGGGGGGGAAATTAATTTTTAATTTAGACAAGACCCACAGAGCACAAACATATTTACAAGCTCCAAAAACAAATGTAAAAACGCTCCTCTTCATTCCCCACCCCAAAAAAAGCTCAGGGGTTCACCTTCTCACTTTTTTTTTTATCTAAAATAAAAATTATGAAAATAGACGTTGCACAGACAGCGGCAGTGTCAGGTTGGCACCAGCTGACTGCAGGGTTCTGGGTTGGGTCTCAATGCAGTTGTGACATCACAGCTCGTCCCGGTCCCTGAGGATGGTGTAACGCGTTTCACTGGGGGCCAATTTCTGGAAGGAGCTCTCTGGGGGATTACTGGCCACCTCTCTGTCCTCCGGCTGGAATACACACGCAGACAGGCAAATAAACAACCACAAATCACCTGTATCTGTAAAGCGACTGTTCACACAGTCATTATACCCGGACCACGGATAGATGGATGTGTTCCTGTGACGGATCGCTCTGCACAGAGGTCACGGGGTTCATTCTGCTGCGCACGCATTCAAATGTCAGCACGTACGTTTCATTCAGTCATGGCGTTAATTAATGTACGCCTGCATTAATTAGTCTAGATCAACACATTCTTTTCAGAGATTTTGACCAGGAAGTGTGCTGAACTCACAACCTGAGTAAAAGTGCCTGTCATAATGGGACACTTTAATCAGCGCAAAATTGTACAACACTGATTTTCAGCAAATGTCATGCACAAGCCAAACAGAGAAACTGATTATTAACTAACAGCGTAATGATGAGCTGTTGTGTACATTACAATATGTCATTTGTTTAGGGAAATGAGAAATTACAAGCATTGATACTGATATAAAGTGTAGTTTTACACTACCATTCAAAAGTTTGGAGTCAGTAAGTATATAGTGATATTAAAGACATTATATTGTTAAAAAATATTTCAAATAAATGTTCTTTTCAACATTCTAGTCATCATGTCATTCTGAAAATCATGGTTTCCACAAAAAAGAAGTAATGAGACAACATTTGAAGAGGATCAAAAAAGTTCAAAGATAAGAAGGGCAATTTTTCATGTATAACTTTGATGAAAGGTTTTGATCCACTTCAAATGTTGACTACTGTAATAAGTAATTAAGCAGCACAATTGTTTCTCAATATTGATAATGAGAAATGTTTCCGGAGACCCAAATCATCATATTAGAATGATTTCTGAAAGATCATGTGACACTGAAGACTGGAGTAATGATGCTGAAAATTCAGCTTTGCCATTAGAGAAATAAAATAAAAAAATGAATTTGTATTAGTAAAGTTTTTTTTGGGGAAAAGACCCCCAATTTTGTTTCCATGATCAATCACTGCCCTCTTATCCAAGTTAATCTCAGCACATTCCTAGTAAAAACCTTTTTTCCCCCCCTTCTTTTTTTTTTTAATATGATGACACCCAACTCAAATCCGTGTTGTAAATCAAAAGCACACCCATGCAGCGGCTGTGGTGAACTCTGACCTGTCCTGGAGTGCTGTCTGTGGGGTCTGGGCCATGATGGAACTCTCTGTGTAACTTTCCTGAGTGCAGGTCCAATACAAACTGCCTCAGCTTTCCTGGAACCCTGTTCATACACGCAAGGCATCATAAAACAGTCCAAAAAAACAAACAACAAAAAAACCCAAGCAGCATCATTGATTTAATGAGTGATAAGACCCTGAGAGGGACGACAGTCTCCAAAACCACAGCATTTTAACAAGATAATGACATCATCTGTACTGCCCCAGACGCCACGGACCCCCTGGAAAATCAGCTGTATCAAAGACTGATGGGAGGCAGGCTGATAAGGCCCTTATTGGATAATAGGATATGCAGAGTGCTTAATAAAATAAGGCATGTGCTGAATTATGATGCTTTCTGTCATATGCGGCCTCTGGTGTCATAAATAATTGTGATGTTGTAATAAAGTAGTAATAACATGGTTATGAACCTATGAAAACTAAGCTCCTACGTTCACACACATTACAGCTATCAGTCAGGTGTCGCTAAATTAATTGGCGTAACTGGCTGTGAGATGAAGCCCAAAGCCCGTTCTCTATCACTCTCTTTTTTTGAGCGTGTGCTGCTGTGGGGCCGAGTCTATAATCGTCGTATAATTGCTAGGTGTCTGGAACAAGAGATAACCTGCAGGGAGGAGGCTGAAATAATCTCTGCATTAAAGACGCAGGGACAAGTGCAATACTTACGCAAGGTCGCTGAACTCTGGGAAGACATACATGTGGCGGAAACTATCGATGGCAATTACGGGGCAGTCAGCGGGGGTCTTCTGAATGTGCAGTAAAGGGTGCCGGAACTTATCACAATCTGCGTGAAGAAAATTTATAGAACCTGCGAGAGAGTAAGCGAGAGCCAAGGTCAATTTAGATGTTAAAACCTTGTGAGCTGATCATTTTTGCCCATCAAAAGGAGATTTGGATTAGGATTGTGCAAACCTCACTAGTTGGTGGGTTATCTGAACGACTAATTGATTAGTCAATTAGGCGATCACATTGGATGTGTTCTTGCATTCAAAAATGGCTAGGCAAAGCACAATAGAACGGAACACAGCTTGAAACGTTTGAACCATCCTGGGCTGCGTTTCCCAAAAGCACCATAAGCCTAAGTAGATCATAGATACGATTGCTGCCACTGGTCTCTATGATCTACTTAGGCTTACATTGCTTTTGAGATGCTATGTCTAAAGGCCTGTTCACACCAATACAAACGTCTATGCAATTTATCGGTTCAGACCGATGTGTAAAAATCAATAAAAAGATGAAATTACTCGCTGACTTTTTAGAAGCATTTCTGCTCGTCACAGAGAAAGTGAAACAATATTTACATTTCAAACAGAATGTAAATGATTAACTTAA
>NC_137136.1:15325847-15593347 GCF_949319135.1 Squalius cephalus | reverse complement strand
TTCAAGCAAGTGGTAGTTGCGTAGCTGTCAATGGAGGGACAGAAATCTCTCAGATTTCATTAAATATATCTTCACATGTGTTTCGAAGATGAACGAAAGTATTGCGGCTTGGAACGGCATTTTTTTCTTTTTTTGGGTGAACTAACCCTTTAAGTATTTAATGTCAAAGCAAATCAACAACTCTCATCACCCTTTCTGACAAACACATCTGGAGGCGTTAATCTGAGAGACACTCACCAGTCTGCATAGAAGTTGACTAGAGCCACCCCTGCACTGTCTGTGAAGAGAAACATGTGGTTTAATGTCATTTGATCTACTACAATGACAAAGCACCATTGGATAACTGACACCCACATGCACAACACAGGTGCAGTAACTGTATGATTGAAACAGCTCCTTCAAACACACAAATAAACAAGATAAGAACTCACTAAGGATGTCATCGATGTTTCCAGCATCCAGACTTGTTATTTCTCCTCGTCCAGGAGTGTACAAACCCGTTACCTGCCAACAACAGAGGTGGTTTATTGGTAAACTTTTTGTATGTGTGTATGTGAGTAATAACAGTAACAAGAGCCAGTGGTAAATCCTTATCATTAGAGAGTCATACTCATAATCTATAATCTCTCTGATACAAAAAAAAAACCTGGGCTTTCATGCAGGGGCCAAAATGAACCCTAGGAATGCCCTGAATAAAAATAGAAATGGACTTGAAGTGGAATTATAAGAACAATCAGATTTTCTGGTGTGATGTGAGCGATTCAAATTAAGAAGTAGAAACCATCTACTAGAGTAAATATCTGTTGTGACTCATGCATCTTTTAACAACTTAAAAACTAAATTTACTATCATAATAACTTTGCCCAAATTTCTTTTATCTTTTACAGAACTCTAGGTGGCATGGGAAATAGTCCTCAAATTAAGTCAACAAAACAAAACAAAAATCACAGAACAATATTTCTTACTAATAAATAAATGTGTCATTTAAATATTTTTAAACAAATACATAAATATTACATAATAATTATACATTGAAAACCTTGAAAAAGTTGTAACTGAGGAAATTTGAAATTAAAAGTTGATAATATGTGCTTGTTATGAAATGCGTTAAAAAATACAGAAATGAGGAGTGAAACGGGAAACTAACGATAACCTATTTATGCTAATAACATCATCAAATGGGGCACAACGAACAAATACAAATAAGCATTAAGCAAAAAAAAACAAAAAAAACACATGGGATAAAGTCAGACTGGGACAGTAGTTTCTTTAAATGACAAACAGGAAAACAGATTTCATTATACTATCATTAGTCCAGGCAACACTATAAAAGATCTAACAAATCAATCACAGCTAAATACAATTATTTATTTTTTTTAACAACTAATGTGACATTTATTTGAGAAATGGAAAGTGAATCTTTGCTGACCAACGTGGCCGTTTTTAAAGCCTCTACTGAATTTTACTTTTCTTTCAGTGCAGGTAATGTGTCTAAGCAAACAACACGCAAATTGTGGCTTCACCATATTCCTAAATAAGGAGCAAAATGTGCTTGTAACAGTCCAGCCTATATTTAATTATTTGTCATAATGAGATTAAAGATTAACGTCTAGTGTCAACGCTATAAGAATGAGTCTTCGATCAACAGATAGAATAGATATGTTTGAAACAAGATGACCTTTGTAAACAAATCATTTTCTCTCATTTCTCCAACTTGTTTTCTTTTATTTCCCCCAAAAGCCCCCTTTAATGGGAAAGTACATTAAGGTTGCACTTAGGAACAGTGAACTGATAATCTCACATCATCTAATCTAACTGTTATCATTTCAGATAACTGTGATCACAGTTAGTGCATTTTAAATTCCAATCACATGCTATCACTCAAATAAGAGAAGTTTGATAAAATACAGAAAAAAATATGAAAAGGAAATTAAATGTTATATTGCTTTCTAGCCAGAAGTAGTGAGCGTGATATTTCAGGAGGTGAAGACCACTTTGGTTTTATCAGCTTTAAATCTGCAGTACGAATTTATATATTAAAAAAAATAAAAAACTTTTAAGTATGTTGAATAACATTTTTACTATTATACAGATTATCATGTTTTAGTATATAATGTACTTCATTTTATTCATATTCTATAAATAACTGATTAAAGTTTGAAACTACAATTTTTTGAAAGAAGTCTCTTATTCTCACCAAGGCTGCATTTATTTAATCAAAAATACTATAAAAATTATGAAATATTATTACAAATTGAAAGAACTGTTTGCTAATTTGCTGCTCAAAAATGTTATATTATCAATGTTAAAAACAGTTGCGCTGTATAACATTTGATGAATATAAAAGTTCAATGAACAGCATTTATTAAAGCATTTAACTAGAAATATTTTATGCCATTCTAAATGTCTTTACTGTCATTTTTGATCAATTTTTAAATGCATCCTTGATTAATAAAAATATGAATTTATCTTTTTTTTAAGCTTACCACAAATGTTTGAATGGTATCATTGTTTTCCCAAAAATGTTAAGCAGCAAAAACAGTTTTCAACATTGATAAATGTTTCTTGAGCAGCAAATCAGCATATTAGAATGATTTCTAAAGGATCATGTGACAATAAAGACTGGACTACTGATGCTGAAAGTTCAGCTTTGCCATCGCAGGAATAAATAACATTTTTAAATGTATTAAAATAGAAAACAATTATTTTAAATTGTATTATTTCACAATATTACTGTTCTTACTGTATTTTTTTTCTTACTGTGTTTTACTGAGACTTTCAAAAACATTAAAATTTTGTAATGTGACAGTACTGTATTTGTTTATTTTAGCAGAATATTTGTTTACTAAAAGTAAAAATTACATTATATTTATGTTTCAAAGTTCAGTGTTAATAAATGGCATCTTAAGATGTATGTGTATTACACTTGCACTGTAACACAACAACAATTTCGTATGGATTTTAGACATTCCTTTTAGCCATGTGATGTTATGTCTTGCTGATCAGTTAATATATGTTCTATGAAATGAGCATATCACAACCAAAGTTCATTGAAGTCAAGTAACGTGGCTACTGGCTAATTATCCAACATACGTAATCAATCCAAAAGACACTGTGAACAGGTTTGGCAGTGCCACGCGTTAAAGTAGAGTTGGTTGTTGGATGAGTCTGCTGTTGCAACATATCACTACATCCTGTTTGAGTGTCAAAGATAGCCTGAAGACAAGTATAATGACATTACGATGTATTCACCTCTCCTTGATTAAACACAGAGAGGCGGACTGTTAATTGGCAAGTAAATAACATTGCGAACGGCAAGACTGACTGCGATTACATGATGTGGACCTTCTCCCTAGGGCTGTAACAATATATTTCAGTACAAAAATATTGTATTGTGTATAGTTCACCCAAAATGAAAATTACTGCGTGAGAATTTTTTTTCTAAGTTTACAGAGTTGTAGTGTCAGTACTACATTAAAGGGGTCATCGGATGCAAAATTCACTTTTATATGGTGTTTGCATATAAATGTGTCTTTGCAGTGTGTGGACACAACCACCATACAATGAAAAAAATCCATTCACTAAACACTAAACCTCATGCTCCGCCCACGACCGCTGACGGACTGTCCCGTATTAGCATATTTCCGCCCTCAGCCATTTGTATACTGTCTGCAAAGGCAGCACTTTACGTGTCTTGTGTCTAGACGCCCCATGGAAGAGAGGGGTGGGGTGAGCAGTTGCTCATTATCATTTAAAGAGACATGCACCGAAACGGGTTGCTGTGAACAGAGCTGTTTTTGAAGAGGTAAAAAGGGTGTTGTTTTACACAACCATTGAAGAATTTTAACCAAAATATGTAACAAACTTTACATGAAGACCCTAAAGAATCATACCAACTTGTGGAAAATGGGCATCCGAGGACCCCTTTGCTGAATATAATGTATAATTATGCAATGGGGGAATATTTGTGGGTTCTGATAATGGCAAATGTCTTACATTAGCAGTAAAAAGTGGCCTACATTATTTTAAATATATCTAGTCAGTGACAGAGTGCAAGCATATTTGTCTAAAATAATTCTGTATTTTCAGCTTCGGAATCATGAACATTTTTATTCTGATGTCACCATTGTCCCGTGCATTGGGTTACCAGCACCAAATACAAGCCCAATGTGATACCAAATTTAGCATTTTAATCAACAGTAAAACATTTTGTTAACCCTTTACCATATCATATGTCTTGGAGTATCACAACAATATCGTATCGTGAGTTCTGCATCGCGATATGTATCGAATCGTGACATGAGGGTATCGTTACACCCCTACTTCTCAGAGGCAAAAAGAACAATTCAGACTAAAATATCAATCACACTGAGGCATATCTGATCCTCTTCAAAACAAACAAAAAACAGGCAGCTGCTAAACAACACTGCCTAAATTTATTTGCTAATCTCTCAGAGAACTCAAGTCTCCAACTGTCACAACAGCCACAGAAACAAAACAAACACACGGCTCCACATGGGCTGATCTAAACCGCTCAGATCCCAAAGTGCAAAATCACAGCTAGACCCAACATACGCTGTAGTTTCGGTAAGCAACTTTGGACCCGTGCATGTCCATTTCTTACTGAGATTCATCACAAAGAACTTCCCACTTCTAATAAGGGAGTGTCTGTCTACTCAGATACATAAAAATAGGTTTGAACCAGGGTTGATGAGAGAGTTAAGACCCGTTCACACCAAGAATGATAACTATAATAATAACTATATTAGAATCCACACAAACAAATTATAATGTTTTGTTTATTATGAGCATGCGTTACAGGTACGTCATCTGCCAGATTCTGATTGGCTATTTGTATTGTTTATCAGTTGAAACAAAGTCCAACGATAGTGTTCCTGTCGATAAAATGTTTAAGATATTCTTTTTCCCTAAGACTAAATTTGGATTTATTTTGTTAAAAATCTTTTAAAAGTATCAACAGAATAAAAAAAGTTTCTCAAATAACATAAAAATTGATTCCATATAGATTGTTGTTTAAGCACTGATCCCATTCGAATTGCCATTTATTTTTGGTGTAATTATAGTTAGTGTGGATTTCACCATTCTCAAATTCGAAGGTATAATAAAAACCTTTTATAGTTGTAGTTATCGTCCTTGGTGTGAACATGCTTTTACGTACAGATGTTTTTATGTTTGTGAACAAACATTTAGTTTTCTGTGATTTATTTAACATTGTTAAATAAAAATTCATCATATTTTCAAAATGCATATTACAGATCAATTGTAATCATGCATATATCATTTTCCTCATCTTTTCAGTCTCAAAACCAAGTCCCTGACTCCTGCCATACATTTTTTTTCTCTTTTGGCTAATCCGTTACACTCGGATGTTCACAATACGGAAGAAAATATCTGTCTACTTCTGTTTAATCGCAGCTTTAAATATGTCATCGAGGTCATGCTATCTAGCTGGCTTACATTGCGAACACTGACTTATGATAACCCTGGAAGCATTACTTAAAATAGGTTGAAATCATAAAAAATAAAAAAAATCAGTAATGCTTCACACTGTTTGTAAAGTGGGTTTTATTTATTGCAATCATGAAGTTGCTTTAAAACAATTTCAGAATAAGGAAGAAACTATACAACACAAGTTATTGACAAGATTAATAAAACAGTGACTGAAGTGCTGAAGGTCAATCTCAAAGCAAACTACCTCAGATGGTGATAAATATTACGTTCACAAAGGAAAACAGACCAAAATCTTTACATTTTACAACTTATGAGAAAAATAGCTACAAAAAATATCTCCCTTTGTATATACTGCTAAAATACATACCGAAACTGAAAGCTTGTAAAATGAACTAAATTGGAAGCAAGACTACCGCTGCTGTGGTTTTCACATCATGCTGTGCTAAACAGAGCAGCGCGGGGCACTTCCGGGTTGACAGCCAATAGGATTCGGCCACAACAGAGAAGTTCACCAACCGGTTTCTTTACTGCGAAGTCGGATGACACGAATCCCAAAATAGCAATCTCTTTACTTTAGGACTATAAAGATCACTATTGACAGCTGCAAATTGTATGGCTCCTATTGTAAAAACGACTTTAAGTGCTTAATTCACGTGTTTAAAGGACTTTCCGAGTTAAACAGGCTCACATCAATTGCTGTCTGTGAAACTTTACAACTATGAATGGAAACAGGACACCTGCAAGCAACTCAGATACTGGTTCATTTGAACAAGTTGCGTTTAACATATAAAACCTCTGCAAGGTTCCAAACTTGCGTTGCGGGTGACGTAGTGCCTTCTTTCCCCATCTAAAACTCATCTATTCCGTCATTCTCTGCGCTAGAGAACAAAGTCCTTTGGCCTTTTAAACACTGTATCTGACTGCTAAAAACATAGATTTTTATGATTCAGTGATCCTTAGTTTGCTTGCAGTCATTCCACAGCCTATAAACTCTCAAAATGTCCCATACTAGCAGCTGCATCATGACTACAAGTCCGGTGGTAACTCTAATAGCTGGTTAGCCGCATTAGCCGGCTAGCACTTTCTGTAGCAATCATACATTCATTATAGGCCATTAGACCAGGATTCATAGTTGAAGTCGTTCGTTGCACACATTCTAGAGGCCTTCGTATAATAACTCGTTAAATAACAAGAGCATCACATCCAAGTTCATAAACCCTCCTAATAGCTAACGTTATATGAGCTAGCTATCACAAACAAACCTGCCAGAAGTGTGTTACTGAACGAGCGCGCTATTACTCATACACATACCAGCAGGAGGGTGAAGTAGTGCAGTTCGGGAGCGGGAATTATTGATGATAATTTCATTGTATAGTGGTGTTGGTTGAGGTTACGATGTTGTTGGATCTTGCCAGTTTCTCGACACCACCTCCTTCTCCTCTGCTGCAGGAAACAGGCAGTACATACGGCCAGGGCTATGGGAACTGGAATTCCGGGTTTGCCGGGAGTTATGGGAAATGTAGTTTCATACTGGGACTCTTGTCGTTCAGACAACTAGGATTTGTTTATCAAAAAACTACAATCCCAGTATGGAACGTATGGGGAGAATGTGGTCCTTGGTAATTGTAGTTTTATTTACATACGTGCCCAGATGTGTTTGCGGTATCAAGAGTTTTTGGAGTATCATTGACCACAGCGGGGGTGAAGTACCCAAAATTATGAAACCAGCGAAAACACGGCATTGCGTTGAAAACGTTTGTGACGTTTAAAGTCAGAGATGGAAATATCAGATTAATTGTGTTTCACCTTGAATGTGGTAAGTTGCATCATCGTTTCCCAACTGTATAACGGGATTTTTGAATATTTAGCAATCAAGCTACATGCAAACACACCCAAATGCGGGATTAATAAATGATTAAAAGTTCATTGACACTGTCATTTCCTGTCGTTGAAGTACTGCAGCAGTTATGTAACTATGTTTGCATTTGTTAAAATTATTGTTTATTTTTTTGCAGCTTAGGCACAAAGAGTTCATGAGTATGTCAGTGAGCTCTGCAGCTGATTCATAAATATGACTTTGTCTTAGTGATTTGTCTACCAATCCAAACACACCACGTACAACCTAAACAAACAAACTGTCAAGTGTTAACACTGTTGTTCAGACACAGTGTACATTTGTTTAGGAAAAGTGTATGAGCTTGTAAACTTCCTGGAAAATGGGTTCTTATAATTGTACAGTTTTTAATTCTGGCTGTTTTATACATACAAATGAGATCTCTGTTATCTGTATCATTTCTCTTTAGGAAAGGACCTAGTAATGTGTCTCATTTAGAGTATCAGAAGAGTTCTCAACAGCGTTAATGTCTCAAATTGTGCTCAGATTTGCCAAGGTACTAAAGCCTGAGATATCATTATGTTAATTTGAAGAGTTTATTTTTAGAGCTGCATAATCCAGATGAAGCGACACACTGTTACTTTACTTCAAATAATGACTCACTGATTAATTCTTCTAAGGAATTTTAAAGGATATCTGAGACAAAGTTGCATGAAACACAAGTGAGAACAATGAGCAATGCAATTTTCCTCTTGGTATTGTTGACATTTTATCTTTTGTTTTGCAGTTATTTTAATGCATACATTTCAAACACGGGTTGTTTAAAAAAAATAGCTGTAAATTGTAGTCAAAAATTAAGATTTCAAAAGTCAATGTAGTCTATAGTTTTGAATCAATGTAGTTTTATAGTGTCGTTTGACCGTTTTATGTCAGCACACTCCTATAAGTCGGCCTTGGCATTGAGCACTGGTAATGTTTGGCACAGTAGGTCAGAGCAGGTGGTTTGTGCTCTGTGTGTGAGTGATCCGCTCTCTCTCCTGCAGAACACTAGATCAGAGCTGCCAGGGGGACCTGCGGCTACGCCAAGCCCAGCAAGGCTTCACTTAGCTGGGTAACATCTGCTAAGGCCACCCCTGCCTCCTGGACATCACCATGGTGAGAGTCAGAAAACAAAAGCTGTGCTGAGATTTATGAGAGATCATGAGTATTATATTATGAGTTTTAAAAGTGTTTTTACAGACTTACTTTTTTTTTTTTGTGGTTTAATTATTGACAACAGCAGTTTTGTTAATTTTATTAGAAACAGACTATGCTGAGATTATAAAAAGCTTGCATATTACTGACACATTAATGTCTTTAGAGATTTCCACCTCACTTCTTCTGTCATATCAAAGAGTTATAAATGACTCTCTTTAAATATATTGTCACATTAACAAGATGCTTTTCACAGAGTAAAATAGCAGGTGTGAGGAATGCAATTAAAAAGCTGTTAATTATACAATTGTCGTGAGGTATGGCCTACCAAGAACCAGAAGATTTCAGCTTTTGGCAAATTTCACTTATAAGCTATACTTTGTAATTTGGGTATTCTAATTCTAAATCAGATACATATTGTTTTCACATATGTATATCATTTTTTTAATGTGATAACATTTTACATATACAATATGTGCTTAATTTAGAACTAGAACTATACTGTATGTGTACATATATATATATATATATATATATATATATATATATATATACACACACACATCATTTTTGTTTGTATGTATATATATATATATATATATGTACACACATACAAACAAAAATTACGTCCTCACATTTAGGTATGTTTCATTGCGTCATGAGAAACGATACAATTGGAATGCGGAATGCCCATTTTAGTTTGACCCTTGTGTCCCTTTAGCCTCAGCATGTACGGTATGAATGAAAACAATCCATTCAATGGCCTCAATGTTGAATGTGACCCCTTATATTAATATTTAATGAAGTGAAGGGTAAGTGAATGTTTCTGAGGGAAGCTTGGCTCTCTCCAGGGTTAAGTGAGCTGTTAATAATTGATGATGTGCTGATTTTTATGGTTCTTTGAGCGTGTTAATAGAATAATGTACTTACTGACTGCACCAATAGAATAATGCAGTTAACGTGTGTTTTGAGAATAATGTAATTAGCATGTGTTCAAGGGGTTATTGCTGAGGGAGAGAGCGGGTAGATACACACATCTACATGATCTTTGATGGAACACAGTGTGTGTCGTTCATTGCTTTCTAACCTTATAAACACCCAACTGATTCAAATCTTGTTTCATCTTTTTCATTTCCACTGTGTCTCTCTCTCTTCTTCTCTTTTCCCCCTCTCTCGCTCTTTCTCATTGATTTTCTGTTTGTTTTTCAATCACATTATTTCCCGCGCACAGCGGTGTAGCCAGCGGCTAAATGGCCCCTCTCCTACTAATTGGACGTTTAATTAGATCACAGATTTGGCCCAATTAGTCGCTGTAGGGAGGACAGGGGATAGCCTGGGGGGCTGTGTGTGTCTTTGGGTGCGTGTTTATGTGAGTAGAGAGAAAGCGAGGAACGGAGATACGGAGAAGGGGGAGCGAGAGAGAGAATGGGAGGGTGGAAGAGAGATATCTCTCTCTAGGCTGCCTCATTAGAGATGTCAGAAAGGGTCTGCCATGATACTTCCCCCCTCGCTATGAGTCCAGCCCAAGAGACCTATCAGAGCAACCCGTCCCAAGTGTGCTCCGGGGACTCAGACCGTGCCGTCTCTCAGTCTCAGGAGCAGCTGCAGTTCAAATCACTGCCGTATTACCACCAGCCTCAGTTTATCAGTGAATGATGCCATACCTTTGTGAAAACATACAGAACAAGGGTGTTTCCTTTGAGGTGGCACTGTACTAAAAGTTCAGTACAAAATATTATATCAAGAAGGCAGCACATCTTTTGCCTCCCATTTACTTATTGTGGTCTCTGAGCTGATGGTCCTAAAGCATGGTGTGAGTGTTAGGGACAATGTGATTGGCTGATAAAGCTGTCAACGAGATAATGGCTGCCTATCATGTTCACAACTGGCCTGCAACTAGACCTGTGGCCTGAATGGGTCAAACTGGTTAAAATGCATACTTGGACTCATTCAGGCCATCTTTGTCCAGGTAACCTGCTTGTTTGTATTGAAATGAGCTTGAAATGTCTTTTTGAAATGAAATGAGTTTTTTAGAGAGCTTTCAGCTCTGACATTAAAGCACATGTGTTGGCTACTGAAAATGATTCAATTTTGAATAATTTCTTGATTTATACTCGTAAGCAAGATGGGAATCTGTGATTGGACAATAAAAGCCAATTCTGGGAATTCTGTTTAATGTATTGATAGCGATATTGAATAAAAAGTGCTACGCATTGGTTATTATGTGTGTGTTTATTGAAGAGTTCAGATGCAAAAGCCTCTAAGTGCCATCTGAAATTTTCTTCTAGAATGATCATTTTTATCAAGCTCGTACATTTAAGTGGCAATGAAAATTACCTATTCATTGTCATTTAAGTGAAATTACTGAACTTAAATGTACGAGTTTGATAAAAATTATCATTCTAGAAGAAAATTTCAGATGGCACTTAGAGGCTTTTGCATCTGAACTCTTCATATATATATATATATATATATATATATGCACAGAATGTTCTACCACTGTCCTATGTGCAGTGTGTTTGTTATACGTCTTAGATTTCACACTTTCGACAGTGTGTATTGTTTAACTGTTTAATAGCACACGTGTTTATCACTTGTTGTGACTGACACATTTGGAACTATATAATTGCATTACTTTGCCCATTGGAAGGCACACCTCGTTCACCAGAGGGGCTCATTTGTCGCTCTGCATTGTGGGAGACGACAGCTAATGAGGCACAAGGTGATCATGTCAGTCAAGACACACTATGGATGGCATCCGCAGGGATGCTTGCATGCATCCACAGCATGGAGTCCTTTCTCCTTGGAGAAAGTATGGAGGATTTGCCCTCTGGGCATTAGATGAAAGAACCGGTGTCTCTCAGCGAGATACTTAGAAGAGATTTGAATAAAAGCTCTGTTTTTGGAAAGGGAGAGGTTGATGTGAATCATACAGATCTGCTATTGCAATGCCAGGCACTGCTTTACTGACAAATGTGCACACAGCTCAACTTCTGACCCTGTGGTTTGTTCTTCATTATTATTTCTTTTTTTCCTCTCTCTCTGTCTCTCTTTCTCCCTAAATCCTGACTTAGCTGGTTGTTCAATAAGATGCTGGTGGGGAGTCATTTGGCTGGGCTAGACAAGCTGGATGCTTGCCCATACAAACACACACACACACACACACACACACACACACACACACACACGCACGCACGCACGCATTTAAGATGAAGTGCACTCCTCCTTGTGTAGAATTCTTAATGTGTTCCAGAGTTTCAATGTGAAAGTCTAAATCAGTGTTATTTTGTGACTCTTTATCACATTTTTAAAAAATGTAATAAGTATACTGCTTCTTTTCACTTCAGCATTTCTGTAAGGTATAACAACAGTTAATATGACAGATGCTATATATTTTTTTGAATTGTTATTGCTTTAAATGTTATTATTAAGTGAACTACTAGCTAGTTGCAATGATTCACACTTAAATTTGAAGCTGTGATAATCTACAACAGCAAAGGTTGTTAATTAAATTAGTCAAAAATTAGTATGCGCCATTCAAATGCATCATCAATATAATGACAGTATAATTTATATTCGATTTTCCCTCTCCCTTTTTAAAAATTGATTTAAAAAATCTGAATATTACCAGCTTCTTTTCAAAGAAGTCTGAATCCCTTTTATTTTTTAATTTGAGAGTCGTTTGATTTGTATGCCAGGCATTGTTGTTATTAAGCCCCAGTGTGTGTTTGCATGTATGTGTGGGTCGTAGTCTGGAGGAAATCGAGGAAAGCTTGTGGTCGATATGAGCGAAACCTCCATAAAAACCTTTTCTCACGGAAAATCACTTCCCACGCGATCACGCACACACTCACACACTGACGTGCGGTCGGACGCAAACACGCTCGCCAGTACACGTACAGATAGAGCTCATGCATACACCTTTGTCAAAGGCATCCCCCTGCTGTCTTTTTTCCACATCGTGATCCCAAAAGCAGACTGTGTGTGTGCATGCTTTTTTTGTGATGTCTGATTTCCTTCGTTTAAGTACGTAGAGTCATATAAAGCTGAATTATAGTGTATCGGAGAGCATTTAAAGGCTTTAATCAGAACATACACACACAAAAACACATGCTACTGAACTAGATGTAACTCTTAGTAGTTTTATGAGTCTGCATTAACTAACCCCAATTACCCTCTCATGAGGTGCGTGAGAACAGAGCGCCTAATTAGTTGTGTCTGTGCGAGAGAGAAAGAATGGCAAAGAAAAGGGGAATGTATGACTGGGTTATAGTGCTCATTGAAAAAGTTATTTCTGCGGTCATAAACATGCCTGACACACATTTAGTGTGGATTTGTGTACGTAATAGATTTTTTTTAGTCTCTTGCAATATTGATGAGCATGAATAAGAGATGAGTTGGGCAGGGTGTATCCCAGTGGGGGATTTGCCCCCTCCTTGCTACTTCCTTTCTGAGGATTACCCAGAATTCCAGCTGAACCACTAAGAGTGGTTCAAAGGTTGATTCAGAAAGCGTGAGTTTAGATTCTAGGCCTATCCGCTTGTTAAGACTGGACGTAGGGAATACTGTTTCTGGGTCCAAGCCTCCATTCCTTTCAATTGAGAATACTATCTCAACAGCAATTGATAAGCACGATTTATTCATATCACACTTTTAAGCTAAGCTTTTAAAAGGTACAGTGCATGCTATGGAGATAAAAGATAGGATCATGATTTTTCAGTAGTAATACAGCACACCATGAGTGTATATTAGCACCGATTGTTGTTTGCTTTTGGTATCTAATAGAGCGCTTGAACCCAGAAACGGTGACACGTGACGTCAGACTTAACAAGCGGATAATCTTGATGTTTGGCCCCTGAGTAAACATATTGCATGACCTCTGATGTGTGTTTGTGCACCAGGCGATGCTGCTCCCCCAGAATCCATCTCAGGTGCATGCGGCCGCTGTGAATGGAGACAAGAACACCTTACAGAGACTGATCACAGGTATCACACATATTTCCATGCTTATAATGCTCCATGTTTTGTGTGTAAGCCTGTGCGATATATCCTAAAAAACGTTTTTTAATTGGTTTTGAAATAAGTCTCTTTTGCTCACCAATGCTGCTTTATTTGATCAAAAAATATAGTGAAATATTAGTGTAATTACAGTGTAATTATCATTACAATTTAAGTTTTATTTAATATATTTTAAAATGTAATTTATTCATGTAATGGCAAAGCTGAATTTTCATTCAGAAATCATCCTACTATGCTGATTTGCTGCTCAAGAAACATTTCTCATTAGTATAAATGTTGAAAACAGTTGTGGTGTTTCATATATTTGTGGAATATATATATATATATATATAAATATACTTTTTTTTTTTTTTTACACACATACACACACACACACACACACTTTTTTTATCCATTTGACAATATTCAGCATGTATATATATATATATATATATATATATATATATATATATATATATATATATATATGAAGATTTCAGATGCAAAAGCTTCTAAGTGCCATCTGAAATTTTCTTCTAAAATTAGCATTTTTTTCAAGCTTGTATGTTTAAGTTCAGTAATTTCACTTTAATGACAATTAATAGGTCATTTTCATTGACATTAAAGTGAAATAACTGAACATAAACATACAAGCTTATAAAAATGATCATTCTAGAAGGAAATTACAGATGGCACTTAGAGGCTTTTGCATCTGAACTCTTCATATATATATATATACACACACACACACACACTTTTTTATCCTTTTGACAATATTCAGCATATATATATATATATATATATATATATATATATATATATATATATATATATATATATATATATATATATATATATATATATATATTAGGGCTGTCAAACGATTAATCACGATTAATCGCATCCAAAATAAAAGTTTGTTTTTACATAATATATGTGTGTACGGTGTATAATTATTTTCTATATATAAATACACACACATGCATGTATATATTTAAGAAATATTTGCATGTATATACTGTGTATATATATTTATATTATATATAATTTATATTATATATAAATATTTTATATATAAATAACACATTTTTCTTAAATATATATGCATGTGTGTGTATTTATATATAAAAAATAATTATACTCCATACACACACATATATTATGTAAACACAAACTTTTATTTTGGATGCGATTAATCGCGATTAATCGTTTGACAGCCCTACTCTCTCTCTCTCTCTCTCTCTCTCTCTCTCTCTCTATATATATATATATATATATATATATATATATATATATAATTTTAAGCTATTTCAAAGTAATATGTATATATGTGTATTTTTATTTTATTTTATTTAAAAATTTGTATTTTTTTAAACAGAAATCTTGATTTCAACCAGTCATTGTTACAAAGTACGTTTAAAATGTTTAATATGAGAATTAAAATACAGTAAAAATCTAGTTAAGTAAAAAATCTAAATTAAATTAAGAATAATGTTTAATAATTTTCATTTATATACACCATACTTTATAAGAATTTACTGAATTCAATGAGGAATTTATTTCTTGACCATTGAAGTTCATTCTTCTTTAGTATATATATATTGTGTGACATTCCATCTGCCATGTTGCATTGCATTGTATGTTTTTTTTTAACCTAGGATGTACTAACTACAACCATGTAGATAATTTACTCCGATACCAAAAAATACCATTTAGCAATTTATGGAAGAACTTTCTGTAAAAAAAATCCTGCTCTGCTCACAGTTCTCATATTTTCAAATTTAATTTCCATGGCCTTATGGGATAGCAAAGTGTCCACTGGTTCACACTTCAAATACCTGAAAGATGCAGTATGTTAACCAGGTAGCGTAAGTGTTGATGGTCAGTATTAATAACCACACAAAAATACCATTAATATCATTGTGAATGTTGCTTAGTTTTATATCGCCAGCAAAATCGTCTTAAATCTACTGTGACTATTCAATACATCACTCACTATTTAATATATCACTACCTATTTCATTTTATATTAAGTGTGGATTCCAATAACAGGCTAGGGTTGACTCATTTATGTGTGTGTGTGTGTGTGTTTGCTTTGTGTTCACAGCAGAGTCTAGTCTGCGGGACAGCGAGGATCAATTCGGCCGGACTCCTCTGATGTATTGTGTTCTGGCTGACCGCTTGGACTGTGCAGAGGTGCTGCTTAAGGCCGGCGCAGCCGTCAACAAGACTGACCACAGTCAGAGGACTGCACTGCACCTCGCAGCACAGAAGGTGACACACACACACACACACACACAGCCGTCTGTCTCTGAGCTGATCCTGTTTCTGATAGACACTTACAAAAGGTTGGTGTTGTTAGGGTTTACTGCCCTCTAGTGTTTGTGATGTTGACACATTTCTCCCTGAAATTTAAATATGAGAGCGCTTGTATGTGTTATGGTATTTAATAAACAGGATGGTTTGAATGAGACAAGAGGATTGGATAGGAGAGCAGAGTGGAGAGGAAAGGAGAAGAGTGTGAGGAGAGGAAGACAGGGAGGGACTGGATTGATGGGTAACACTCTGACATCTAGATCAATAAGAGCTGTAGCTCAGGGATTAACAGTCTAATTGGGCTGGGAATAGAGACTGAGAACCCTGACACACACACATGAGGGCTCTCCCTGGAATGTTTTACACAGGAGCTAAGGAGGCCTGGGAGGATACTTGATGAGAGGGGAGGGCCATTCGCACTCAGACACATTCAGACCCTTTAGATGGATAAACAGCCTTCTCTATCCCAAACGCAGCCCAAGAATAAAGCAATGTTTTTTTTTTTTACTCCATTTAGATATTTTGCAGGCTTTAAAGAAAAACTTAAAAGACTTAAATTTAAAAAATGTAGATCGGGGACTTGGGGTAGGGTTGAAGCGGACTTAATGATGGGAGAAGTCGGGCACACGTCCGGACAGAGAAGTCAGTCGTTTCACTATAATTCTAGAAGATAGTATTTTTGGGCCTTGACAGAAGCCAGACATAAACTTGCATCATCCACATGAACACAACAGTTCAACATATCATTGCATGGGCACCAATGGCAGCACCATAGCAAAACAAAACAAAAAATCTTCATTAGGATGTTGTGATCCTCCAATCATTACAAACAGACAAAATATTTCTGCAATTAATGTTAAAAGTTGTTGATTTGATTGTATTTTTGCATGTGCACATGCTTTTCAGGGCAACGTGCGTTTCATGAAACTCTTACTGTCGCGCCATGCCGATTGGCGTTTGAAGGATCTGGAGGAAATGACTCCATTGCACCTGGCAACCCGTCACTCGAGCTCCAAACCTCTGTCTCTGCTCCTCAAGCACATGGCACCTGGTGAGGTGGACACACAGGACAGGAATAAGGTACCGAACGATACACACAGATACAGACGCTACACATGCTCACTCACACACTCAGCGGCTCGTATATAGATGGCTTGGGTGGGGATCAGGGGTGAACGTGAGGTTAGGTGGTGTGTGTATGTGTGTGTTTGTGGTTGTGGTTGTATATATGCCGTAAAGCAGCAGGGGGTCTGTGCACCCTCTGATGTTTCTCTGGAGGATATGAGCTCTGTTTAAATTGTCTAATAAAAGATATTTTCTCAGAGCTGCTGCGAGAGCTTGCCAGGCGCCTACCAGGCTCAGGATCTCATCGCAACGTTAACCTTGTGTGTGTGTGTGGAGTGGCGGTCACACTCGCTGCATGCCAAAGACGTCTTCCACGAATCACAGAGACCAACCCAAATTCACAACAAAGACGATATGTATGGATTCTAACCTCAGAATAAAAAATATAGCAGATAATTGTGAAATGAATCTTAAAATAACAAATTCCCATTATGTGATTAAAATTGCAATTACAAGCAACAAAGTCACATTTACAATAAATAGTTGCAATTATGAGAAATAAAGTTTGGGGTTGGTAAGATTTGTTTATGTTTTTGAAAGCTCGTTAAGGTTGCATTTATTTTATAAAAAATACTGTAAAAACAGTAATATTGTGAAATATTAATACAAATTGACTTAAAAAGTTAATATATTTTAAAGAGTAATTCATTTCTGTGATGGCAAAGCTGAATTTTTTAACAGCCTTTACTCCAGTCTTCAGTGTCACATGATCCTTCAGAAATTATTCTAAATTATATATTTGGTCTTTTCTTCTTATTTTCAGTGTTGAAAACAGTTGTGCTGTTTAATAGTTTTTGGGAAACCTTGATACATTTTTTCAGGATTATTTGATGAATAGAAAGTTTAAAAGAACAGCATTTGATTTAGAAATCTTTTCTAACATTTTTTCTAACAAAGAAATAAAGTTGCAATTGAGATATAAAGTCGTACGGGTTCGATGAAACTGGAAAGAGTTTCTTTACTGGTTGGCACTGCTGTTGTACTTTACTGAAATATTTGTACTCTATGAGCTATCATACTGGTAATAATAATAGCTATAGTACTAGGATTAGCAAACACAGACTAGATTAAGAAGATATACGCTGGTCACCATAGAGCAAAAGGAGAGGTTGGAGAGATGCGTATATGGGCCCCCGTGCTTTCCTGGGAAACACTGCTATCAACTGCTCCAGATTACCAGACCACATGCAGCTTTATTCACTTTGGCTCCAATTACTGTAAACATTCACCCCAGTTTACTTTCCGATGATCTACGCACATACAGCGACTCTTTAGATACGCCGTCATTTAAAATCTCATTCCACAGACAAACTGCTCAAAGCTACCAGGGTTATTAAGGCTCCTGTTTTAAATCATGATTCTGTGTGTGTGTGTGTGTATGGTTGTGATTACGCTAGCATGAGTGTGTGCGCGTGTGCACACTGTGGTTGTATCAGTGCCCCCATTGAGTCACATAAGGGAGTTTTGTTTGAAGGCCTTTATCCGTCTGTTGGTTTTGTAATAATTTGATAAGCAGAATCATGATTTCTCGTGATGAGGCTTGTTCTGTGACCAGATGCAAAAAATAGCTCATCTAGTGCGTCTTCAGTCTTCACTTTCCACATTGGCTGTTTGTAAGTTGCTGAGGAAACTTGAGTGATGGATGAAGAGAGAAGGGCATGTGTGCTTTTGAGGTGTGCTTTTTGTGCTTTTGAAGCTGGAGACCAGCATCTATTTAAATGTAACCATTTAGCAGACAATTCATCCAAAGTCACTTACAAATGAGGAAAAGCTCAAGCTATTTATCAGACAGACTCCAAAAATATTAGTAATACTGACAAGAATTAATTTTGACCTCTGACTATCAGGAGTCTCAAGCTGTGAGGGCCAAACTGGCCTGACACACAAAATAAAATGGCATATTTTGAAATCTACAACTGATTTTACAGTTTACAATTACTGATTCTCTAACATTTTTTTTATGTTAGTTTAAATTCATTCAAATTTAAATTTGACTCTACTTAAAGTTGAAATGTATAATTCTAATTTAAAATTAAAATTTTACATTATAAAGTTGTTTTAACCAAAAATATGCAATAATAGAACACAGAAGGAAAGAGGTATGTAGAACAGAAAGTGCACATTTTCAGAATGTCTTCCAAAATGTCACAGTTGCTACTTGAAATCTGCTTTTCCCCCAGATTAATAAAATTCAAAACAATACATTAGAACTTTAGGTTGAATAAAATGTAAAATTTACATGTAATTGAATTTAAACTTTATGCTTTATAACTTTAAATTAAAATGTAAAATTTAAATTTAAAGTACCACTTTAAAGGGGACCTATTATGCCCCTTTTCACAGTATGTAATATAAGTTTCTGGTATCCCACAGAATGTGTCTGAATTTTCAGCTCAAAATACCTCACAGATAATTTATTATAGCTTGTCAAATTTGCCCCTATTTGGGTGTAAAAACATATTTTTGTGTGTGTCCCTTTAAATGCAAATGAGCTGATGCTCCACACCCCCTTTCCAGAAGAGGGCGGAGCCTTTACAGCTCATGCTTCCTCTGGCAACAACAAAACTGGAGAATGTCACAGCCCAAAATGTCAGAAATGTCAGTAGCAGTGTTCAGCCTTAAATGTTCGAACTGGAGTTGGACACTGATGAAGAGACTCAGGAAGAAGTAACTTTTAGAATACAACTGGACGTTTCTGAATGGTTAGTGAATACATTTATGTAGTTGTTGTCGCGTTAACTTTATTCAACTCATCGACTAACATGTACAGTCATGTTAATCTAAAAATCTTTCAGAAACAACTTTTGTGCAAATCAAGCATTGAACTGACCCTCGTTTGTGAAGCAGTCCGGTGTAAAATGATTTGCTCAAATACATATCACTGTAACAACTTTCTCCTGCACATTTCCTACATAAATGAAGTTCAACCACGGTGTTCTCAGTGGCTCAGAAGCCGGGAGTCTATGGAGACTCTTATGTTCGTTGGTACATCCAATAACGGAACATTTGTAATGTTTTTTTGGCGTAGACATTGTATATCTTCAGCTGCTACAGCGAGGAAACAAATGGCGGACTGCTGCGGCTCACTCAGAGCGGGATCTATGCTAATAGGGAAGATCGCCATCAGTCATGGGCGGGGCTTCAGTAGGGGTAAATCTGGAACCGCTCGTTTGGAGAGACTGTTTATGATTAATGGGGATTATAAAAAAGAGTGTGTGGATTTTTACCATTATAGGCTGGTTGTTTACACTGTGTTCAAACACCTTATAAAAGTGAATTTTGCATAATAGTCCCCTTTAAGTTAAGTAAAATTCAAAACTTAAATAAATACATTAATTTATTATGTTTTCAGCAACTAATAAGAGTGTAGTACTATCAGCTTTGCTTGACAGATTTGACCTTCCAGTTTTCCCCTAAAATACACATAAATATTAGCCTGGGTTTCCCCATGCTGCCTTGCACGCAATGCAATTTTATTCACGCTGCTAGGCAGCCTGGATACCATGGACCAGATTTTCCCCTCAAAAAGGGAACCAATCACAGAACGGGGAGGGAGCAGCAAGACAATGACGACGTCTATGCGACACACCGAAGCAGTTTGTTTATATCTATGGATCCAACATGGCATCAGACGCAAAGTTACCTTTCGATGCAGCCTTAGAAGTGTTCTAAGCAGTTTAGAACGCAAGTTTATTTCGTCTTCTTCCTCGTCGAATTTCTTTCGCTCTACATATGTCATCTGGTATAATTGAAACGATTGGCTATGAGCTACGTACAGGCGCATTTGATAGACATTCGTAGCACCCAATAAACGGCTCTGGGCATTCGTAAACCACGCCTCAAATACGAGAAAATGAGACGAGGTCTGACGTTAGCCAGGCTACATAAATATGTGAAAAAGAAAAATCCACGTATTCGGTCTGGGTCTGGTGGTATTGTGGTTAAAGGGATGGTTCGGAGAAATTTCAACCTAGGGTCCTTTGCACCATGACCTCGAGCCAAACACCACCCCTGAAGCTTTTTTTCCCTTAGTCACAAGTGTTATTTAAATAAACTCCTGATGTACTTACAAACTTTCCAATGCCTCGTTTTATGAATACAGAACCTATTTGTACTACTGTAGAAGTTTGGTACCATTCTGGGCATTATTAGTGGGGTAATTTACGAGATACAACCTTGGATCCATTAGCGCCTGCACTAAGCCATTCGGCTGATATCTCTAAATAAGCTCTAACTTTAATAATGTTCGACCAAGACAAAAAAAGCTTCTGGGGGGGTGTTTGGCTCGAAGTCATGGTGCAAAGGACCCTAGGTTGAAATTACTCTGAACCATCCCTTTAAAGAAGGTCTTGACCCTCAAAGCCCAGAGGGAACTGGCCAACTAGTTTGATGTGATATGATAAAGAATGAATGCCAGCACTCCTTTATTTGTGTTTTTGGAAAAGCGCCATGTTATTTTCTTGATTGCAGTTCATTGACAGCTCGGTAGCTGTGATCACATTAAGCCCCAGTTTGCTTGAAGGCCATGAAGCAGCTCTGTAGCCACAGTGTAACACGAGTGAACAGTAAAACTGGAAATGTAATCTTTGAAATTTAATATTGTTTGTTCTACAGCAGACGGCGCTGCACTGGAGCGCCTTCTACAATCACCCCGAGCATGTTAAGCTGCTGATCAAGCACGATTCAAACATCGGGATTCCAGACAGCGAGGGCAAGATCCCTCTACACTGGGCGGCACATAACAAACACCCCAATGCCACACGTACGGTGCGCTGTATCCTGGTGAGTCCACACTCATGACATCACTAGTATTCTTCACTCTTAAAGTATACGATTGTAGCATCGTTGGTATGTCCCCCATTTTTGTATATTGTAGGAAGCTGCTCCCACCGAGTCTCTGTTGAACTGGCAGGACTATGAGGGACGCACCCCTTTGCATTTTGCAGTGGCTGATGGGAATGAGGCGGTGGTTGAGGTCCTGACTTCATATGAGGGTTGCAGCGTGACAGCCTATGACAATCTGTTCAGGACACCACTGCACTGGGCGGCACTGCTGGGTACACACATTTACACTCATGCACATGCATAATTTGACTGCTTAAAGTAATTATTTGGAATTTAAATCATTTGCTGTAAGTGTAGATGTTAACACAAGGTTTGTATGTGTTTGTGTAGGTCATGCAAAGATTGTCCACCTCCTGTTGGAGAGGAACAAGTCTGGGATGATCCCATCGGACAGTCAGGGAGCAACACCTCTGCACTATGGAGCTCAGAGCAACAATGCTGTAAGACTTCTGTAAAATAACATCTAGTTTGTTTAACATGCCTAAGACTTTTGCACAGTACTTTATATATATATATATATAAGAATTCATTCATTCATTTATTTATTTATATACACATTAAAATATTAATTTTGTAATATGCATATACACACAACCAAATATAAAAATGTTTATTCATTCATTCATTCATTCATTTATACACATACAAATATAAATACATTTTGCCTGATTATTTTTTTGGGGATTATTAGTTGCAATTAATTTGTTTGCTTGTCCTTTTATTCATTCATTCATTTATTCATTTGTTTTCATATTTATGTATACGCAAACAAATATAAATATACTTGCCAGATGATTTATCTATAGGATTATTATTAGTCATTTATTTGTTTATTTAATTATTTGTTTATTCATTTATTCATATATTTACATACAAATATAATTATACTTTTTTAAATCTGGATTATTATTAGTTTTAGTTTTATTTTTAAAATTTTATACACATACAAATATAATTTGGGATTATTAGTAATGTTTTTGTTTGATGAACATTGGTGTCTTTTGTGAGATTACTGTTATTGCTGCCATTTTATATATAAGCTCTTGGCCTTTGGTATCCTATTTCTTTATTTCATTGGTTTTATGTGATTTTACCTATTTATTGTGTTTTCTGTCTGTTAAGGACACAGTTGCAGTGTTCCTGAAACACCACTCTGTGCGCGATGAGCCCGATCTGGAGGGACGAACAGCCTTCATGTGGGCTGCTGGGAAGGGCAGCGATGATGTCATCAAAATTATGCTGGATCTGAAAAAGGACCTGGACATCAACATGACTGACAAATATGGAGGGACAGGTGTGTGAGAGAGTTACACACTCGCAAACACATACACACACTCAGATTGTCATTTTGAACACAATTACCCATTCCTGGCCTAAACTGGTTAGTTTCAGCTCAGATCAGTGATAATTGCATTTTCTTTTCAATCAAGCAATTAACAAGCCATTTCCAATGTATGTACCCCCCATACAGCCTTAACAAGAGTTGACGGTTTGTTCGCTGTCTTCATGTGCTCCTGTGTGTGTGTGTGTAGCACTTCATGCGGCTGCTCTCTCAGGGCATGTGTCCACTGTGCGCTTGTTGCTAGAGCAGGGAGCCATGGTGGATCCGCTGGACGTAATGAAACACACGCCACTGTTTCGTGCTTGTGAGATGGGCCATAGAGATGTCATCCTAACACTGATCAAAGGTTTGTAACAGCATACATGCCCATTTATCCTCCCTATAGACAATGATGTCCAGGAAAATAATACAAATATGCAAAAAAACAATGAAAATCATTTTACTTTAGACATTTAATATGTCGAAAATCTAAAATATGTTAAAAATACAAATACAATTTAAGTATTTTTAAATATAGTATGTTTATATTTATTTATTTGTTTGTTTATTATTTAGACATTATGTTCCAAGTAGTGTTAATTTTGTCAGCAGTTTCTTTTTTAAAATTTAGTAATTTAGTTTATAAGCCTTAGTCCTAGTCCTCAAACATACTTTTTAGTTTTTTATCATATTCAGGAAACCTTGTCCTGTTTTCGTTTAGTAAAACTAAGACACAAACTAAATGTCAAGTCAAGTCACCTTCATTTATAGAGCGCTTTTAACAATATGGATTGTTTCAAAGCAGCTTTACAGTGATAATAGGAAATTACAGAAACAGATTGTTTAGGCTTTACAACAGCTCTAGGATAAAGTTATTGTCCAGCTAAAGTTAGTTTTGATTGATGATTCACTTCCGTTGCGAAGATCATTAGTTATTAACTTAGGGGCCGCTAACACAACACCGTTCTAACAGAAAACCCTCAACGCGCTCTGGCCGCCCATCCACACAAAACAGTGCCTGGTGTCTCGAGAACGCACTCCATGAAATAGGTTTGATGTCTGGGCATTTTAGTCTAGTTTTAGTCAATGCAAACTGAGTCACAATTTAGCCCTTGTGTTATGTTGCGGGTCAATTTGACCCGTTTAGATTTTCTAGTTGTTGGAAATTCTGGTTAACCTATGTTTTTTTTCTTGATATTTTGTGACTTTTTCTCATTTATCATCATGAACATGCATGCAACGTTTCAACATGCTGGTGTTTTTTGACATATACAAACAAAATTACTGTTACTTTCGTGATGTTCGCGGGTCAATTTGACCCGCATAATTTAACGCTCTAAGGCAACTGTACGGACCCAAAATAATAACATTTCTTGGTTAGATTTTGTTATTTTATTTTTTTACTACCTTATGAAGCTAAAAAAATAGGTTTTCCACACTTATTTCAATACAGAAAAATATTTTGTCAGCCACAGATGGTAACAATTACCTATCATTTATTTTTTTCAAGCTACCTGAAATAATATTAAACTTTTTTTTTTTTTATATATATATTTTGTGACTTTTTCACATTTATCATCATGAATATGCATGCAAAGTTTCAACATGCTGGTGTTTTTTTTTTGTTGACATATACAAACAAAATTACTATTACGTTTGTGATTTTCGCAGGTCAATTTGACCATCATAGGCAGCTATTCAAAAGCAACTGTACAGACACAAAATAAAACATTTATTTTATGTATGTCAGGGCATCAACTCCAGTTCTAAAGTGTAAGTGTATCTAAAAGTGCTCTAACCCAAACCAAACACACTTGAAAAAGCTAAATCATGGTGTTCAGAATTAATTGCAAATTACAAATGAAAATTTTTGACAGACACACAGATAGTAAAATAAGCTCTCATTTATATATTCAAGATATCTGAAATATCTTGAGACTTCGACATAGACAGCAGGAAAAATGAGCTCAGATTAATTGATTAATTGTTCAGTTATGATGTTCTAAGCAAAAAAAAAAAAAAAGTAAAAAAAAATGTATATGCAAATATATATAAATATAATGTATATTCAAATTTTATCAAAACAAAACAGTTTTAAAAAATGGTTAAAAAACATTTTCATTAAATCATATATTCAGATATATATTTTTTGGAATATTTGACAAATGTTGATATTAAAAGTTTACAGTTTGTACCTGAATCTTTGTTGTTTTTCATAGTGTGATTTTTGAGGAATTGTATTGAATCCAATTAGGGTCAATTTGACCCGAACCATAAGGGGAGTGCACAGAATTCCAACATAACACAAGGGTTAAATTGGTTCAATTATTTTGCTCAAATTTATAATCACAACAATTGTCATTTGAAAAATTAATTTTTATTTAATCAGAATTATTGCACTTTCACCTATAAGCACAAATCAAGAGAATCTCATCTCGTATGCATGGTTTATTTTACCTAATCTATTTTCCTGATTTATTATAGGCTATTTATCATATCAATTAACACACTCTCTACATTATGAAAACTAGTAAAACAAGAAATGTCTCACAACAATTAAAACAGTGAAATTCCTAATAGTAATTTCAATAATTCCAAATTACATTAATGTTTTTCTATTAAGACAACAGCAAAAAAAGAAAAGAAAAAAAGAAGAGATTATTACACATAGTGCATTTATTCCACAACCACAATCACAAGCAGTACAGTTGAGATCCGTGTTTGGATTTAATATAGTTCATCACTTAAGGTTTGATGTCAGATTTAGTCGTAGGCTCGCAGTAAATAGCACAAGCGGTGAAGGAGCACAGATGACTCACTTTCATTTGAGGCAGAATAAACTCTAAACTCCAGCTTACATGTTTGTCTGTTGCTGAGTTCGGAACCGCTTACTAGCATACTACTCTTAATATTTGATAAAGGTTATACGAGTAGTATAATAGTATGTAGTTCTGAATTCAGCATGTGTTTTCAGATAATCCATGCTTTTTCCACAGTGTAGAGAGAACGCGTGGTTGCCAGATTGCAAAGATTAAGTAAAACACTGGGCAGAAAATTTATTCTTTTAAGAGAAAAGCTCTGATTTGGGGTCTTAAAATCTTGACATCTGGCAACTGCAAGCATGAAACGACAAAAAATGAAGAGAGATTTTGGTAAAGTTGTTATTTTTTAACTATATTTTAGTCTTGTCTTTTTTCGTCAACTATATTCCATGTTGATATACAGTTATCGTTTAACGACGTTTGTGTTGTCTCGTTTTAGTCATGCAAAAAAGTTCGTTTGACGAACATTTTTCTTCATAAATTTCGATAACAAAATTAACACTGGTTCCAAGTCTGTCTAAAATAATTAGTTAAATTGTTTTTGCCCACTTTTATCTATTTTATTAAAAAAAAAAAATTTGATGAACATTGGTGTATTTGATCACATTGATATTATGATTGTCTTTATTCCACCATGAGCTGCTTTTGATTCAATGGTCATGTTATTTAAATTTATAACAAAAAAATTCAACGCAGGCAACCATTTTTGTAATTAAACAATTTTATTTTAGACACATGCATCAGATTCCTTTCTAGACAGCTTCGTTCATCATAATTGTAGTCCTCTAGCTTTGCTAAGCATCGCTTGAGATGTTTTGAAAACTTCTTGTGGCACTTTTTTGGTGGAAATGTGTCTGACATCTCTGTTTAAAATACACCAGTTCCCAGAATGCTCATGGTAAATCTGCATCTTGAATATGTTTAGGAGGGGCACGTGTTGATCTGGTAGACATAGACGGTCACTCTGCGCTGCACTGGGCGGCTCTGGGCGGTAATGCAGAGGTATGTGAGGTGCTGATGGAGAACGGGATCAGTCCTAACCTGCAGGACCACGCTGGACGAACTCCCCTGCAGTGTGCGGCATATGCCGGCTACATCAACTGCATGGCCTTGCTCATTCAGCATGATGCAGATCCCAATATCCAGGACAAGGAGGTATGATTGTAAAGCAATCCCAAAGCCAACACTGAGAACATGTACTGGCCATTACCCATGAGCTCCCTGCTTGAGATTTGAAAAAGAGAGAGACTGAAAAATAACAAGTCTGATTTTTGTGTACCTTTATGTGTTAAGGGGAGAACCGCGCTCCACTGGTCCTGTAATAACGGTTATCTGGATGCTGTGAAGCTGCTTTTGGGGTGTGGGACATTCCCCAACCATATGGAGCACACCGAGGAGAGGTAACAAACATTCACACATGCACACAGTTCTTGTGGAGTGGCCTAGTGGTTACAGATCAGATTCTTGCTCTAATTCTTACTATACAGTTCTTATTTAAACCATTCAAATGTTTGGGGTTAATAAGAAATTAATACTTTTATTCAGCAAGGATGCAATAAATGTTTCAAAATTGAGAGAATTCTTTGTAAAACTATAAATGTCTTTACTATTTCAAATAAATGCTGTTCTTTGGAACTGTAGCTCAAACAGTAGAGCGTTGGCGCTTGCAACGCCAAGGTCATGGGTTCGATTCCCAGGGAAAGCAAGAACTGATAAGAATGTAAATGTGTACCTTGAAATGCAATGTAAGTCGCTTTGGATAAAAGCGTCTGCCAAATGCATAAATGTAAATGTAACTTTATATTCATCAAAGAATCCTGAAAATATTTTTTATTATGGTTTCCACAAAAATATGAAGCAGTACACCTGTTTTAAACATTGATAATAATAAGAAATCAGCATATTAGAATGATTTCTGAAGGATCATGTGACACTGAAGACAGCAATTCAAACCACGCCCCTGCAAGTTACACCTCCCGCGAAGAAACAAGCGTGGATGTCACTGACTAAAACAATCTTTTGAAGTAAACAGTTTTAGGTTTTATGTATGAAAGGTTTGTAAGGCTAGCTTATATTGCTTTCAAATCTTATGAAGTATGAAATAGCTATTTGTAAAACATAAAATAAATGATACAATCAAATTAATAAAGTCTCAGGGTAATTAGATCTAAAAACCTACCCCCAATTAACCTTAAATCTACCCCTTCCATAAAATGTCAATTTACTGTAGAGTTTCATTGTTAAAATACTTTAAAAACTGAGGAAAACAAACAGGATGACTTGCGGCACCTGGTGATCTATGTAATACGATCTGTATGCCTTCACTAGGTGGCGATAGTGAAGCTTAGTGAAGATCTGTACTGGTGACAACGGCTGCGTCCGAAATCGCATACTCTCTTGAGTTGGTACTTATTTTGAATGAGTAATTACTTCACGACCGCTAAAAAATTATGTTCTATATGGTTGGAATGTGTGTAGTTTGAATGTAATCTGGACATACTACATTTGCCATGTTGCCCTTATAACGTGTCCTACCAGCATCAGTTACGTCGCTTCACTGCCATTCACAAATCCTCTCCCGTGGCCTCATGGGATAGTAAAATGTCCATCGTATGCATGCGTCAGAATCTCGCTGGAAAAAGTAGGTCATTTTAAGTTGGCCTACTCTTTTAAGAGTACTGTGAAATCGCACATACTTCTTTTGTCACATTCTGATTTTCATCTACTATATAGTAGGGAAGTATGCAATTTTGGATGCAACCAGCATCAGCGATTCCAGAAGGGGCTCTGATGACATCCCAAATGGCAGTTTCATTTTAGGGGGGGTGTAACTTGTAGAACTGCAGGAAGCAGTCGGGCATACTTCTTTCAGAAACATAAAATATCTTACTAACCCCAAACTTGCTATATAAATGTTAAATATAATATCATTTTTTGGGAGTCCGTGGCATCAAAAAGTTTTAAACCCTCTGTGTTAAATGACTAGGTACACTCCTCTAGACTATGCCCTGCTGGGGGAGCATCAGGAACTGACCCAGTTTCTATTGGAGCATGGAGCTCTGTCCATCGCCGCCATCCAGGACATCGCCGCCTCATCCATCCAGGCTCTTTACAAAGGCTACAAGGTCCGACGGGCCTTCAAAGAACGCAAGAAGCTCCTCATGAGACATGAGCAACTACGCAAGGACGCTGCAAAGTAAGACTCTCGTAAACACACATAGGTTATTCTGCCTTGAAGAGAAAGAGATAAATGGTGGGGTGCAAATATTCTCTTACCCACAATCCAGTGCTGATTGATGTGGCTAGGCTGATCTGTGGAGGTGACATGGAATGTTTGCATGAATATAATACGTGTTGTTTAATTATGTGTGTTTGCTCTGAACCAGCTCATCTATCTACCTGCCTGCTGAGGAATATGAGCATCAATTTCTTGCTGTCAATAATGGAAATAGATGAGACGATAGAGAGAGAAAGAGCGCAAGAGAGATTCACTCATTTTCTGTTAATTGGGCAACACTCAGCTGCTCAACAGCTTGACATTTAGAGTCTGTCAGCTCTGAGGATGAATGAATACACACATACACAGATTGGAATATGCTCTTCTCTCTTTTCCAGGCTCTGCATACTCGCATTAACATACATCCTCTAAACTTGTTTGCGTAGTCCGACTCTCTAACCGTCTGTCTTTTATCTGTGTTATTCCGCCCGCAGTCTATCCATCTACTCATTCGTTTTTGTTTCCTGCTAGGTAAAGTTGTCAAAACCATGGAGGGATGTGTAATGCTGTCCTGTTAAACTCAGATATTGACTTGAAAGAGATATTGTACCAACCAGTAATCAGAACAAAAAGCAGATGAAAGATTAATAATTTATCTGACTCTAAAAAACATAAATTAAGTCTCTTATGCTCACCAAGGCTGCATTAATTTGATCATACAGGAAAAAACGTAATATTGTGAAATATTATTACAATTTAAAATATCTATTTTTTTTTATTTTAATAGATTTTAAAGTGTAATTCCTATTATTCCTGTGATGGCAAAGCTGAATTTTCAGCATCATTACTCCAGTCTTGAGTGTCACATGATCCTTCAGAAATCATTCTAATATGCCGATTTGCTGCCTAAGAAACATTTATTTTAACAATGTAAAAGTATTACTGTCACTTTTGATGCACTTTAATGCGTCCTTGCTGAATAAAAGTATTAATAAAAAATTTTTTTTTTTAAATCTGATCCCAAACTTTTGTACTGTAGTTTAAGTGTATTACACCAGATACTTGACCTAGAACTGACAGCCAGCGTCACAACAAATATTAAATAAATGATCCAGGACAGTCATCATCAACAGGATAAATATGTGTCAAGTCAATAAATGTGTGTTGTATGTGTTTTTTGTTTCTCTAGGAAGAGGGAGGAGGAACGCAGACGTGAGGCAGAGCAGCAGCTCTCATTGGCTGAGGCGGATCACAAGCAGCGCGTGTCATTGGCTGCAGTCGGAGTGGAAAAACTTTCACTGGATGAAACGGAGCAGAGGTTTAAAGATCCAGTGGCGGTGAAAGGACACAAACACAAAAAGTCCACCAGTGCTCATAACATTCATTCACAGAGCAGGAGAGAGAAACAACATAGAACTGGTGAGTTTAGTTTATGAATAAAAAGTAAGGAATAACATGCTGACCTTGAATGCACATTCATTTGTCAATAAATTCGGATTTGTAAACATTTGATTAAAAATGTCTGCCTGATAATAAGCTGATAATTATTTTCACGTCATGGCTGCTAACCAATAAACCGCCAATAATAAAAATCCTGTAATATTCATTTCAAATTCATAAAATAAAAAATATGATCATCCTCTTGTGAGGGACCTCCATCCTAAAATGTAAAAGGCAGCTATATATTTTCACGTATAAAGACCCAATTTATACTGTGAAAAATTTGTATTATAAATATATGTAAAATATTTATTTGAAAGTCTTTAGTTTTTATTACATTAGATTATTTCACTTTTTTCTACTCACTATAATACTGCACTTTTTTGGGTACATTATTTATTTACTTATTTTATAATTGGTTATTTATTTTTAATAATAATTTTAAGATGCTTATGTCATAAAGAAGTCCATTCGCGTATACTTAATACCTGAGATCAGCCAGTTGTGTGGAAGAATTAGAGCATTTATGTACATATAGTTCAGGGGCCGTATTCACAAAGCATTTTATCTTACCACTAGGAGTACTCCTAAATCGCACTAAAAGATTTTAGCTAGGAGTTTTCTCTTAAAAGTTATTCACAACGCCTTTCAGACCTACTCTTAGTAAAGAAAAATGACAACTCCTAAACTAAGAGTGAGTCTTCGTTGCTATGGATGACGTCATTACTCATGCACGAGCTTGACTGAAGTGACCACCTTGATTGGCTGATGATTGTAACGCGGGAATGATTCCAAATACCTCCCCTACGATGATGAGTGACAGGTGACAGGTCTGAGAATGCGTGCGCTACACAAATAGTGCGAAGGACGGAAGATGATGAATAACTGAATAAATAGCCTAAATGAATAAAGACTAAGGCAAAACAAATAGCCTAGTAGCCTAATGAAACATATGGATTCATGCAATATCTTTGCAACATTATTGAATTAATCTGTCTCTATATGCCTCTGCCTACGTTTGCAAAGAGAAGAACATTTTAATTTGATTCACAATGAAACGTTACAATTAGTTTACATGCAATGAGTAGCCTAGTTTTGGTTGTTGTTGGTGGCGTTATTGCATCCCTAGTTATGCCTACAATGCACAATTGTTCCCTCGCGATTGGAAGCTCCTGTAGCCGCCGCATACGCATTTCAAAACATCGCAACGTGAAATGCCACAAAAAGCGGTTTGTGAATAGGTCTTAGTGAGTTAGGAGTCCTCTCGACTTCTTTTAAGCTGTCCCAGGCTTAGGTGCTACTTTTAGGGCTAAAATGCTTCGTGAATTACTCTTAGTGAAAAAAATTAGGAGTCCTAAAGTTACGAGTGACACGCCCATTATTTTTAGGAGTTGCTCCTAAATTCGCCAGTTAGGAGCTACTTTTAGCCTTAAAATTCTTTGTGAATACGGCCCCAGGTTTATATCTTGATTTATTTATTTACTTTGATTTAAGTATCTATATGTATTATTTATTTCAACGTTACAATGTTTATTAAAAGACAACAAAGAGGATCTTTTAAGCAACCACCAACTCTTGTCTCTCTCTCTAATTTACCGCTACGTTTCTAAACGGCTTACATATGCTTTGTCTGTTTTCTGAAAATCAGTCAACACTTTTGCACATTTGTCTATCAATCAGAATCAAGCATTAAGCAGCACCATAATAATAACAAATAATCTTCTGTTATGCCACCTAATGTTATTGCACTTTGTCATCTCTAAAGAATTGCTCTGTTTCTCTGTCAGAGCGCAGAACGAGAGAGGCCAAAACACCAGACACTACTCTCTCCCCTGCGACCTCTGGCCTCACGGTGACCCCTCTGAGTACCAAAAAGTGTTCAGGCACTGTAGAGGAGGTGTGTGGGATAGAGACGTGTGGCCTAGACACATGCGTATCAGTGGAATGTGGATCCACACATGAGCGCCGATCCCCCGCTGGGTCCAGTCGACCAGGCAGTGCCAAACTGGTCCACACAGGAGCCCACGTAGCACCAGGCCACATGGAGACCACCACAACCCCCAAATCAGCAATACATACCAGACCCAGGACTATAGCTGCCCACTCAAAACCAGCGGCCCAGTCTACACTAGGTTCCACAGAGACACCGACAGACGGCATCTATAGATCGACGTCCAAGGGGAACAAGCGAGCATCAGACCACAAACCCACAGGAACCCAGCAATATAACGTCTCCAACTCCCCCTCAGGAAGAACCTCTGTCACTCGACAAAAAGAGAGACGGGCAGAAAGAGAGATGGACAGAGAAAAGGATAAAAGATCAAGGACTGAGGGACAGAAAGAGACTGGCAGAGAGAAACAGGAGATGGACAAAGAGAGATGGATGAGCAGAACAAGAAAAAAACAACAGGATAAAGAGAAGGAAATGAAGGGAGACAGCATCCGTTGTAAAAATCAGGCGGCCGTTGTGATACAGAGAGCATGGAGGAGGTACTGATGTTTTTTTCTTCCTCTATTTCTCTACTACAATAAATACTTGATTCTGATTGGCCAATCACAACATTCTAAATTCAAATATTTTTGATTTATGACTGTGTTTGACCACTGTCCCTGGAAACTAGTCTCCTAAACTAGGCACATTCACATGCTCTAGTTTTCGTCAATCGGAATAAATCCAATCCCATTTCAGATTCTGAAAGATATGTTTATATGAACACTAAAAGTTGCAATCTGATTTACATTTCCGTTTACATGTACATTACATGTATTACAAACAAAAGTTAGTGTCCAGTCGGCGCGTTCAGAACCAAAAAAAGCCATTGCGATGTTGTCACCCGAGGTACTGTGAGTATAATTGTAAATTTTGCCTTGATGACATATCTAAAAATGAAAGCTGACATTAATGTCAGAAGTAACTATTATTAAAGTAAGCCTGTAGTCAATAATTTTATCCCTTAAAACTCATCTTTGATCACCAAAATGGCATATTTAAAAGTTTTTTCCTTTAAAAAAAAATTATTCATGCCTTAAAAAAGCTTAAATGTAACTCTACACCCTTGCCTCATTTAGTATACGCGGTTCTATGATTATGCAAATTAGCCCCGGCTCCATCACACAAGCTCAGAGATCCACACGTTGACGAAACACCAGCGATTTTAAACTGCGTTTTGGAGACTGTCTTTGGTTCACTGCAGTTTTAAAGTGAAAATACTCAGCAATGGTGTTGAATTATGAGTTTGCAAATGGTTTGTCTTAAAGCATATTAAAAACATCACATAGACATATAAATAACATTAAAACAGTTTCGCCACAGGGGGACTTTAAGTAAATATTCAGTCTCGTCCACTGGCAAGTTCGTAAGACATGAGACGTAACATATGCACGTTTGTATGACGTAAAATGTATGTAAACATATGCATCATGTGAGAAAATAATCAGATTCAAGCGTTTACATGCTTAATTTTTTCCTGTTGATCGGATTATTTGTGGTCTACAACAACTCTTTCAATCTGATCGAAATTTCATTCGTATCAAGCTTAATCTAAACAATTGAGGTGTTTATGTGAAGGCTTTTTCTTCTGATTGAGCCGCCTATATGATTATAAACGGATTATTTGGATGCATGTAAACGTAGCTAGCTACTGTGTCTTCTCTCATATCTCATCTCTCCAATTAATATTTTACAAATATTTATAATACTAATTTTTCACAGTATAAATTGGATTTTTATACATGACAATATACATTTACAAATAAATGGACAATAAATTAAGATCAAAACATTAACTGTTTAAATCAACTTTTCTTCGAAATCAACTCAGAAAATGCAAGAAAAGTCTGCAGATTCCATATGTGTCTGCTCATATGTTGCCCACATGTTCCTTGTTTGAGTTGTGGCATGGCTTTGTGCCCACCAGCACATCAACACCTCTGAGGGGAGGTCACCAGAATAGGCCTCTTATTTATGTGTGTGTGTAGGGAGTGTAATGCAGGCCCATGAGTGCACTTTCTTTTAATGGCTTTACTAAAATAATGGGATTCAGAGTACAAAGAAGGTATATGCACATTCTTCAAGTCCTTTTTATGAAAAGTAATGTGGTTTGCTCGTTTGATTTTACATCTTTAATATGCTGTCGCTGCATTTGCTGGTGCGTGTGTGCTTGTGAAAGCGTAACATGTTTTTTCCATTCAGGTCTTGTATTCGGGGTCGTCTTCGTGAGGTACTGTGTAGGACTGTGAAAGGGGCGGAGTCTGCTGAAGTCACAGCCCTGTTGATTCAGTTATTATGGGAGTGGCCTATAGCTCATGACCACACCCACCATAAAACTTCTTCTGAAGTTCAAGCTGCTCCTACCAGGAACGCTGGGAAAAAAAGCTCTGTGCTCCAAAATATCTATGGTGAGTGTTATATTACTGTCCACTAGAATAAACCAATTAATATCACAGTTTTAATCATGTTAGGTATGACATGTAGGTACACATTAAAGAGTTTGTTAATTTTCCCAGCCCTAATTTGCATATTATATAAATAGATCGCCGTTCAAAAGTTTGGGATCGGTAAGATTTTTTTATGTTTTTAAAATAAGTCTCTTATCCTCACCTAGGCTGCATTTATTTGATTAAAAATACAGAAAAATACAGTAATATTCGTGAAATATTAATACAAACTGTTTTCTATTGGAATATATTTTATAATGTAATTTATTCCTGTGATGGTAAAGCTGAATTTTCAGCATCATTACTCCAGTCTTCAGTGTCACATGATCCTTCAGAAATCATTTTAATATGCTGATTTGCTGGTCAAGAAACATTTATTATTATTATCAATGTTGAAAACAGTTGTATACAATTTTTCAGGTTTCTTTGATGAATAGAAAGTTCCATAAAAACAGCATTTATCTGAAATGGAAAGCTTTTTTTTTTTTTAAAGAATTTTTTTTTTATTCAGCAAGGATGCATTAAAATAGTCAAAAGTGACAGTAAAGACATGTATAATGATACAAAAGATTATATTTCAAATAAATGCTGTTCTTTTAAACTTTCTATCAAAGAATCCTGAAAAAAAGTATCAGTTTCTACAAAAATGTTAAGCAGCACAACTGTTTATAATAATAACAAATGTTTCTTGAGCAGCAAATCAGCATATAAGAATGAATTCAAAAGGTCTTGTGACACTATTTAAGATATATTAAAATAGAATTTGATTTATTTATAACCATATGCCTGTAATTGGATACCAAATAGCGACATGATTTGAGTTATGATTCCTGTCCGTAGCATAAGTTACGTTTAAAAGTAGGCCAAGCATCACTAATAAGATTATTACAGAGGGGTGTTATGTTTTATGTGACGTTCCAACACAGACACACACCGTCACCCCTCCCTCCTTTCATATCAGTTGATAAGGTGGAGTTTCGACCCAGTTAACGCAACTGACCTTCAGCAGACATGAACAGGTGATGATGGCTGAGCAGGCCAGAGACGCTCTCATTCTCAAACACACGCGCACACGTACACACACACACGGACACTCGTTCCCCTCCCCGCTCCTCCCTGACAGTCACAGCGCTTTGAAAAGTTCATTGCTGTCAGACGGAATGTCGAGCTGTCTCCTCTCGCTCACAAACGCAAACCTCCCTCCCCTCGTCCTGCCCGCCGCTGCCAGATGGACACGCGCTCACACACACCTGCACGTTTGATACTAAACTGTCCACTTCTTGTTATTTTAACAGCTCTAGTATCAGTCGCGAGTCGTGACGTTAACGTGGAGATATTGATCCATTCAAGTAAACAAAATATGTGCATGTGACCACATCTAAAGCAATAAACACTGCTGTTATTTTTGTTCTAGGTGGCGCCCCGTCCAAAAGAGGGCACTCTCTCCGGGCTGCAGTGCTTAAACCACAGAGCCAAAGCCAAGCGCTGCTGGATCTGTCACTCAAAACAAACAAACAGTGTGAGTACTGGGGTTTACTCCAATCTTTAGTGTCCTTCAGAAATCATTCTTATGTTGCTGATTTGGTGCTCAAGAAACATTTCTTATTATTATCAATGTCGAAAACTGCTTAATATTTTTAGCGTTTGTGGAAACCGTGATACACCACCAAATGTTTGGGATAAGATTCAAAAAAGATAAGGAATTATTACTTTTAGTCAGCTAGGACACATTCAATTAATCTAAAGTTACAAAAAGATTTCCTTTTAAAAATATATATAAAGTCATTTTAAAAGTTTTTTTTAGTGCAATATTTCACAATATTACTGTTTTTAATGTATGTTTGATCACATAAATGCAGCCTCAGTGAACATAAAGGCCAATTCACACTGCACTGACAGATGGCGACCAACGGCAACAGCCCTTCATCAGGTTTTGTCGAATCAGTGTTACCCGTCAATGTCTGTTGTCATTGGTCAGCGCTCGTTTTCGCCGTTGAATCAGTGTTTGTCAGGTCGTGGAACGTCTGAGAAGTGACATACTGTAATCTGGTGTTTGTCGGTGCAGTGTGGATTGGCCTAATGAGACTTCTTTCAAAAACATTTTAAAAAAATCATAATTATTCCAAATGTTTTGACTGATAGCATATGTGTGTGCTTTCTTTATCCACAGTGAGTGCCGTCGACTGTGTGAGTCTGGTGGATTCTTTAAATCAGGCAAAGCAATACTCTTACCATCTACGCCCATCCAGTACTGGCAGTCAAAGCAGTCAGAACAGAACTAAGAACTAACACCACACAATGGACCCCAACATGTGTTTTTGTTGTGTTTTTTTATACAGGAACTAAATCTCTCTAAGAGACACAGGGATTATATGCACTTAAACTCATCTGATGTCTATTTAAACTATTGCATGAGGTACAGTGAACTCGCATGGTCCGTGTCTGGGTTTACATATGAAATCTGCAGTATCACCTTGATTATTGCAGAGGTTAGAGGTTAAAACCACAAACACAACAAATGTATTAGATAACCTTTCATTCTGTCAACAACAGGTCATATACCTGTCGTAAGGGTGACGCCTTACATAAGACCACCTGCATGGGAGACCACTGAGTGTACATTAAAGATGTCACAAGGCTCTCTTTGAAACATACTCATATTTTCAGCCCATTTCTGATATTGTTACAGATCTAGGCATTGTATTCTTATACTCTATCGCCAGCCCTATTTTTGAATGGGTTGGATTATTAATACATTTTATTCATCATTTTAAATCATTGTACTCTGTGTATTTTTTTTTACTATTGATGTATTATTGTAAATAAATTTTGTAAAAGTGAAGATACCTCAATTTATGTGTTAAGAATGGAAAGATTTTGCTGTCATTTTTGCTAGAATCATCTTACCTCAGACTTTGTTCTTAATCCTGAGAGTAATAATTACGCTAGCGTTCAAAAGTTTGAGGTTGGTGAGATTAATTTGATGTTTTTGAAACACTCTTATGCTCACCAAGGATGTATTTATTTTAACAAGAATACAGTAAGCTTTTAAAAACTATTAAAAAAGTTTTCTATTTTAATCAATTTTTGTCACATGATCATTCAGAAATTGTTCTAATATATTTGGTTAACATTTTTTCTTATTATCAATGTTGAAAACAGCTGTGCTGTTTAATATTTTTGTAAAAACTGATAATGTTTTTCAGGATTCTTTGATGAATAGAATGTTAAAAAGTGCAACAGTTATTTGAAGTATTTTATAACAATACAAATATCACTTTTGATCAATTTAATGCATCTTTGAAGAATATAAGTATTAATTTATTTGGAAGAAAAAAAACTTACTGACCCCAAACTTTTGAACATAGTGTTCACATTTTTAAATTCAGAATTCTTTAAGAAACTTTAAAACAGCAGCTGTTTGTATGTTCCAGTTGCTTTGAGTAAATACCATTATTTCATGAATTCAGTTGATTACGAAACAGTGGGTAATTTAAAAAAAAAAAAAAATCTCCAGGTCTATATTCAGAAATGTGCAATAAATCTGAAACCGAACTAATCAGTTCATTATCACAAGGTTTATTTTCTTCATTTTGTACAAAACGACTGGAATCAGAAAACAAAAAGAACATGAATGGCTGTGGTCAGCAGTTAATAGATGTCCCTCATGGCCATGTTGGCCCGCTGACCAGACATTGTCACACTGTAGCAGTACAGCAAGTCAGTCAGCCACTGCTCTCGAGTCTCTCCACCATAGAAATGCTGCAAAAACAAACAGTAAAGAGAGTGTCGGCACTGTGAGTTTAAGCTTTAAACTTTTAAACATGTAAGCATTTTAAGTTTGATCTTTTGAAGCAAAATTAAAATAGATGCATGCAATTTTAAGCATTACACATTACATATTTTGATGTGCCATACCGTTAAGTCCTGTATGATTTGTTGCAGTAGACTGGCGTTGGCCATCATGTGGTTGCGTAATTGAGTATGCTGAAGAAGTAATGACAGGATCTGTGCCAACAGGGGGAGCTCTTCCTCACAAAGGTCGCAAACACGAAAAGACTGGAGGACCAATCGCAGGAGCCTCGGTACCGCACTCAACGCAGCAAAACATGCCTCCCACACGGCATCCCTGAAGGAGATAAACGTTTTGACAACATATTTAGTTTTCGTTTTGAGCGTTAGATTGGACCACCCATTTCTTTGAAGTCAGCATAAAGCGGAGGTTTGCAACAGTCTTTTCTTCACTATTGTGACGTGATTGTGAGGGAAACAGATTCTCGAACAAGGAAAAATGTAGGGTGGGACTTATTTTTGTCCACCGGGAATTGGATTGTAGTGGTTTACTCGCTGTAAACTCATATGAGTGACAGGTTGTCCCGCCTTAAATAATTAGGTGCACGGATATATCATTTATAATACTGAAATATTCCATAAAAGACAAGAATTGTCCATTTCGATTTCATGGTGACTTTAACCACAAGCCCCGGTTTGTAACTAAGATCGCATGTGCAATAATATGTGAAAAAAGGTGACAAAAATGTTATGAATATATTAATAATTGGTTTATATATTTATAAATAATGATTATATAATCATTGTAATTAATATTTCTTATATATTACAGACAAATTAATAGACACTTGTATACTATTTCTGAATAGATTGCTGATAAAAACTTTTAGGCGCATCAAAACAAGCAACTATTTTCAAATGTTTTTTTTTTATTTTTTATTTTGCGGTCTTCATGAGACTGCCCTTTCTGGACTTTCCCCAGTCCTGTTTTCCAAATTCTCTTTGCTGTATTATCCAATAGTCTTCTTTGTGGTGTATAAATGTTACTCTATGCAAATATTGTGTGTGTGTGTGGGTGCGAGAGTGTTAGCGAGCACACCTCTTGCGGGCACTCTGCTCCAGTTGTAGCAGCAGATTGAGCATGCTCAGGCAACAGTCAGACAGGAAGTGGAGGAGTGTGTCGCTGGGCAGGAAGTTGACATCCAGTAACCGGGGAACACACCTTAAAATCGCTGCACACACACAGTCTGGCACCACGGCGAGTCCACACTACAAAGAGATGGAGAGAGTCTCACCACAAACCGTGTCTGGCTCCACTGCCCACTCGCATGCAAAACATTCAGTAGAAAAACACGTTCACTCACCAGATTCTTAATGATGGCGTTCTGTATTACATCAAAACACTGTGCACGAGATCCCAGGGTGTCCAGGCAGTGACACACCACCTACAAACACAGTGAAGAGATGTTGATGAACTGAGCAGGTAAATTAAGTTAAGGCCGCTCTGAGCACCTCCAAATTCTACTAAAATGTACTACTAAAATATGCAGCTGACACATCTTAAAGATGGCTCTGATGCTGCTTTTGTTCTATTGGCATGAAATGCAGCATTAATGCACCCTTAATGTCAGCATGAAACAGAAATTGTGACTTCTCTTTTCTGTTGTGATGTATATCCAAGTGATATATGCACTTCAAAAGAGTCCAATTGAATGATGTATATCCAAGTGAAGCATGAAGCAATAAAGGGCAGGACTGGATTTTGTTTATCGACATTTGATTGGATCGTAAAAAGTGGGCATTACAAACTAAACGGGCACATTTTTAAATGATGTGCATGGATAAATAATTTATAATAAACACTGCAACATTACATAAAAAAATAAGAACTGCCAATTTTGATTCAATGGTACGTTTAAACTTTGTATTTGACAAAGTATATATTTTTTAATTAGTATATTTCAATTAGTATATATATGTCTTATTATAATTTTTTATTTAAAAACATACTCAAAATTAAAAACATAAAAAAGAAATCCGAAATTATAATATACATTTGATTAAAAATAAAAACAGTTAATTTATAAAATATATAATTTCATCATAAATAGAAATGCAAAATTATAATTAAGTAAATATTTTAAGTAAAAAAATAAATAAAAAAAAATCACAAAATATACTGTCATGAGCAGAATTTTTATATATATATATATATATATATATATATATATATATATATATATATATGTGTGTGTGTGTGTGTGTGTGTGTGTGTGTGTGTGTGTGTGTTTGTGTTAAAAGTAACATTTCATTCATCATGTCTTTATACATCTGCTTTTAGTGTAAAAACAGCAAAGTTGATAGAAATCAAACTAGATGAAATGAAGATAAACAGATTTTAGAAACATCTTAAGAAGAGAGTCATTTCACAGACTGAAAGCTGAGAGGCAGGTGACACTTCTTCTATCTCAGTCTACAAAGAACCCTTGAATTATACATCACAACATCTGACACATACAAACGGTTTAGGTCGGACAAAAATAAATCCCCAGGCCCAGACAAAAGAGAAGTCTGCAGAGAACAAAGAATCCTATAGCACACACACACACACACACATACAAATATACAGTGACTGGTCAAAGGGTTGGACCGGTCTGTTGTAATGGAAGTTGACACTGGACAGATTAGCGACACCCTGCCACTCTGAACTGATATTTTATGAGCACAAACAATAAATAAATGTGTGAGTGTATGTGTGTGAGAAATCTAATAGTGCTAATAGCATTAGGGCAGATTAGATTAAACAGATGAAGGCGGAACAGAATGTCATTCAGAGCAGGTTATTATCAGACATTAATCAGGCTAACAGTGTTAAGAACACATTACGCATGCTTTAGATTAGAGACGCCTGATTGGCAATAAAGGAATGGACCCCCAGCAGCCATGTGCTCTCGCTCTCTCACACACACCACTCAAACTTAATTTGATGCTAATTGCCGAGCTATATATCTGAGAAACAGTAAGTGAGAATTTTCTTTAAGAGTGTGATGTGAAATCCCAATAGGATTAGAAGCACACTTTTTTAGCACATTTTGTTTTAGCACATTAAGATATTTCAGCAGGGCTGTAAAAAAAAAAGGTGCTAAAATGATTTTCATAATAAAAAATACAAATTTTAATTGATTAAAAATTGAATATAAAACTTTGTAAAACTACACACTACGGCCAAAAGTTTGGAATAATAATGTTTTTTATGTTTTTGAAAGAAGCTCACCAAGGCTGTATCTATTTGATCAAAAATACAGTAAAACAGTAATATCATGAAATATTATTACAATTTAAAAGTACTTTATTTTAATATATTTAAAAATTTTCTTTATTCTTGTGAATTTTCAGCAGCAATAACTTTAGTCTTTTGGGGTAGGAGATATACACACACACACAACACACACGCACGCACACACACACGTGTCTGTGTGTGTGTGTGTGTGTGTCTGTAATAAATAAATAAAAGGCACATTAAATTGAACAAAAGTGACAGTAAAGACATTTATAATGTTACAAAAGATTTCTATTTCAAATAAACTATATATTCTTTTGAACTTTCTCTAAAAAAAAAAAAAAAATTTCCACAAAAATATTAAGCAGCAAAATTGAAGAATAAGAACTATTTTAACAATTGAGAACCAATAATAATCAATAACTGAGCTCCAAATCTATTAGACTGATTTCTGAAGGATTATGTGACACTGAAGACTGGAGTAATGATGCTCAAAATTCAGCTTTGCCATCACAGAAATAAAACTTCTTTTAAATTGTAATATTATTTCCCAATATTACTGTTTTTACAGGTGTTTTTTTTTTTTTTTTTATCAAAAATTGGGCTTCGCGCGGACTTCCGGGAACCCTCCTAATGACGAAAATTACATCACGCGGAAAGTGAACAACTGAAGTATACTTTGGCTTTAGTCAAAATAAGTCTTCTTTCAAATTATAAAAATAATTATTAAAAATAATAAATAAAAAGTATCTAATGGTTTAAATATATCTTTATTTAATATAATTTTTTCCCACAAGGTTGAGAATGCAATTAACTTGTACCAAAATGCTACATGTGTTTTTGTAAGGCAATTTCTTTACTGTTAAAAATCATTTCTAATTAAACCCAAGTTAAGTGATTGAGCTGAGAGAAAGCGTGTCCTGTGCTTGTGTACGCGAGGAGGGAATCAGGCTCTTTTCCTCATTAAGGCCCATTATTCTCCATCAGCCTCACCTGCTGGCATCATCTCCCCCGTCACTCCTCATTACCGTATCAACGGAGATGCCAGCCGTCCCTCTACACCTATACTGTCTGATTGACTTGGACACAAAAAATGAAAGTCCAGAGAAAATTGCATAGAGGAATTAGCTGTGTGTGTGCTGTAAAAAGAGGGGGGGGGGGGCAGTAAGAGTCAGACCCTGGCCCGAGGGAGTGGTTTTGTTGGGTTTTAATTTCCGTGTAAAATGTCAGGTGGTGATGGTGTCCGCTGGCTGGCATTAGCATTTGCTTTAGCCAGGAGCGCTCTGATAACCAGCCCTTATTGAAATATGGAGACACCTACACCGGTGCGATGCGATAAACCTTCCCTCTGCTCAACGAACTGGCCGTCTCCAGGGGGCAACTAAAACACACTTGGCCCAAGTGGCCCTGCGCTGATTCAAGTGAACACCTGCTTCTTGCTAGAAGTTGAAAATTGGACCAGGTTAGCATGAAAAAAGACGATGCGATTAAGGTGAACAGCATAACCTGGTTCATATCTCTTCCATGATGTGCAAAACACTTGGTTTATAAACCAAGACTTTTTAAGTGCACTTTTCTAGTGAGCACAGGAAAATACTGTTACCATTTCCTGTTAATGTATATATCATTTTCACGTGTGCATGAAAAAGTTTAAGATTTTTGTTTGTGCAAAAATATTATTTTGCAAGAAAAAAAATAATATTTTGAAGCTACTTGTGTACGCACAAAAGTCTCAGGTTTTATCAGGCAAATATCACATTAGAGCTATTAGAGCTGTCAATTTAATGCATTCATTTAGTGTGATTAATTATGAAAAAACAATACATTAATATTATCGTAATTAACTGTGTCCCTGACCCGTGTGTAAATTACATATTCAAGGAAGTTACACGTTTTTGCAACAATGTAACAAATGGAATGGCTTTGAGAAGCACTTTCAACATTGAATTAATGAAAATTCAAGCAATTTTTTTTTTAGCACAGATGAAATACTGTGCAAAAAAAACCCAACAACAATCAATATATTGACTTCTAAAGGCACTTTTTATCATGTTTATTCAACTATTTTGCCTTTCACAATAATGTGATGTCTTTAAATTATATATTTTGTAGGGCTGTCAAACGATTAATCGCGATTAATCGCATCCAAAATAAAAGTTTGTTTTTACATAATATATGTGTGTGTACGGTGTATAATTATTTTATATATATAAATACACACACATGCATGTATATATTTAAGAAATATTTGCATGTATATATATTTATATTATATATCATTTATATTATATATAAATATTTTATATATAAATAACACATTTTTCTTAAATATATATGCATGTGTGTGTATTTATATATAGAAAATAATTATACTCCATACACACACATATATTATGTAAACACAAACTTTTATTTTGGATGCGATTAAGCCCTAATATTTTGATTTTCATCTAAATTTTCATGGGGACTTTTCTTTATTCATATATTGTTATTATTGTGTATAAAAAATTAAGCACTGGACAGAAAAAATATTTAATGCTGAAAATGCTGTCCCAGGCAAACATGTGTAATGCAAATGCAGTCAACAGACTGCAGACAGACGAGTGGGTTGAAACCAGAACCACCGCATGATGAGAGAGAGAGAGGAAAGGGGCGCTCACAGGGGACAGAGTGGATGACAACAGGATTAGAAACAGCGATTGACAGCAGAACAACTGACATAACACACATGCTGGAGCAGCTGAAAGTGGAGAAAGGGACTGTCAGATAAAAGAGAGAGAGAGAGAGAGAGAGAGAGAGAGAGAGAGAGAGAGAATCACCTCCACCACATCCCAATGATGTAGAAACTGCTCCAGGGTGGTAGCGAACACACTGAGGGGCGAGAGTGTAGAGGAGGGCAACAGGCCATCTTCATCTGTGTCCTGCAGGGCCCGCAACATCTCAGAGGAGAAACCTGAAGCACAGGATCATGGGAAAGCCGCTTTATCAATATCAAGCATGCTGTCGGTACTAGTATCGTATCGTTGAATGTGATGTATGATCTGTGTGTGTATGCAAGTGTGCGCACCTGTTAGTGTGGTGAAAAAGAAACTGAGGTAATCTACATCCTTCACTGGCACATCCTGTGAACTGCTCGACCAGCCACTCAGAGGAGACCTGTGGGGAAGCACACACGCATTACTGTGCAGTGGTCCGGCACTGATCCGCTCTCCTGTTACACATCTCACACTGTACCTGTGTGTGTGCGTGTGGTGAGAATGTCAGTCTAAAAATACTGGCCATCTGAGATCCTTCATTTCCTTTGAAATCAACCTCCCACCACAAACACACTCACTTTCAGCAAATGAGAACACTCACGGTATTAAGGAAACGCTGGGGTCATCCTCACAATATGGCAGACATCACTTACTGTTCCTTCAGAAGATTTTAAAACATTCCTGAAGCACAGGATCATGTTGAGAATTTATCCATTTAAAAAAAAAAATGTGTATCAAGATTCACTATGCTCTATCAAGATTTAGATGTTAAGTCTTTTTTGCTCTTTATTCTTTAATGATTTTTATAAAGTAAATGTAAGATAAACATTTACTGGACTGAAGTAACTTGGGTTTACTTGATTATTCATTTTTTATTTTTTTTCATGTTAATGTAAATGTCAAATATGACACAACAGGCTTTTGGGGAACATTTATTTTTCCATTTCTTAATTATCATTAATTTGCAATGAATTGCATTTCTAAGCCATAAAAGCCTGATTCAACATGGACTCCATGTGACGCTGTGCTTCTATGTGTGCGTTCAAGGCTTCAGAGATAACTTTATGGCAAGATATTTTAGAAGTAACCATTTTATAGTCACGCTTTTCTGAGAAGGAAATCAGAAAGAACCAGTGTGTGCGTGTGTGTGTTAAAGCTATTCAGGGACAATCCACGCAGTCTTATGATTCTCCCTTATTGATGTGGATCAGCCTCAAGGCTAATAAAGTGAATGGATATCTGATCTTTTACTTGTTTGATTTCATTTCTCTTGTGATTGTGGAATGAGCATGTGCTGGACTTCCTTAATGCATACTGATTGGCATATTTCCCATCAAACCATTAGTAAAAAGGGGCCGGAGTCTGGACACACAAACACATACAGAGAGATGCACCTAGAAAAAAGTGCTACTATTCACTGTCTTTCTGTTTGCCAGCCACACACACACGGATAATATAACAACACACACTCTATTGCTAAACTATTAGCCATTCTTGTCTAAGTTTAGCAACACTTTCTGAACCCCATGGCCACCATTCAAAACTCAACAAGAGTTAGCTTTATTTCGCTGATGTGATCAAAGCCAAATTCTTGCGAAGGACAAAATGTTCGGTTCATGTTGTTTAGAGGATTGGCTCTCTTTACGGCATGTCACGCAGTTCTGCCATGAACAGAAGCAGCCTTAAGTTATGCTTGGCTTATCACGGAGGAATCCTGTCATGGGTCCAGATTTTTTCAAATGTGCAGTCAGTGTGAATTCACTTGCCGTAGCATTTGTTTTGGAATTTCGGTGCGACTCTTAGCAGGGACCTAGACGATCGTTCATGTCTTATCTAAAGAGTAATACTGCCCTCTGTAGGTCTCCGAGCAGACTTAGCCTAGCCCTAGTGTTGTTGTTATGAGCAAACAGAGAGCCCAGAGGAAAGCCAGTGTAACCAAGACACATTCACACAGGGACTCTAAGTTACACAGTCAGTGTGTTCTGCTCCCTTTAGGATTTAAGGGGAAACTACAAATAAAAGAGTGGCTTTAGGCTAGTGACTAAAAGAAACACAGTGGGGACACAGCATGTCACAAAGATACACACACAAATGTACTTGCACACAGCCTAAGGCCCTCAGCATGCAGAGGAACTCACAAAGGAATATTCTGTCAATCATACATGACTAGTTTACACTTGTAAGCTTATCAGATCAGTCCTTTTATAAGACTTTCCTAAATAAGAACATATGAAATGATAAAAATTTGATAAACCTTTATAAAGATGTGTATTTTGTATATGAGGTACACTATTTTATTATTATTTGTTTCCTATTATAGTACTTATTAATATTTTGAATTAGCTTTTATTTTTATATTGTCATTTTAGTTTTAGTATTAGACTAAAGTTGTTAGTATTAGATCAAGTTTTAGTCATTTTGTTGTAGTATTAGTTTTCTATTTAAAATATTTTTATTTAGCTTTAGTTTATTTTATAACAGATTTATATTAGCAATTCAGCGTAAACCTATTTCAATAGGAAACATTTCTAATTTTCACACGTTTTTCATCTAATATTTTACAGTATTTCAGCTTTATTTTAATTAGCAAAATTGATTTTGAATAGTTTTGGTTTTAGTTAACAATAACAACACTAATGAGATGACAGTATCTAAGTACCGTCTGTTTGCCATTTCATTAAATTATTCTATTTATGTTTTTATTACAGCATATTATTAATTACGTTGATGAAAGCAATGATGGTTTAAGTTAATGATGCAGCATTTGTGAATAAAGCAACAGGCTGATTTTGTATCGTATCTGTTATTTCTAACTAGATTTATAAAAAATGTTTTATCTTTATTTCATTCAAATAAATTACTTGTTTATTTGTGTTAAGAGTAATCAACAATAAAACTACTCAAAATGCCCTTCCCTGCTCCTTTCCTGAAGACACTCACTAAACAAAATTTCTGAAACCCCTTTTTAATGTGAGTGTATTATGTTACTACAACTTGGTGAAAACTGTGCAAAATACGAAGGCCTGGTTTCACAGACACGGCTTAGATTAAGCCAGGATTAGGCATTAAATTAAGACATTTAAAAAGCTTTTATAAACGTGCCTTAAAAACATTACTGGTGTGCATCTTGAGACAAAACAATGGCACTGATTATTTTAAGATAAGTCAGAGCAAGTTGTTTTCAGTTAAAAGAGCTCAAACATGCATTTTAGTCTGGGACTAGCCTTACGCCTTGACTGTGAAACCGGAGGTAAGTGTTGTGTATACCAAAGACAACGATAACTCTGAATATACTGAACTTACTGCAGTATGACCTCTGCTTCACTGCGCAGTGACTCGTGGCTCCGTTCCGCCGCATTACGGCCAATCGCGGTTAATGACTAATGGTCACGGCCAATCAGAGTTAAGTGGGAGAATTGGCCATCCTCTTATCATGCCGCAGAGTGCTTGGCTGTCTCTGATTGGTTAAATTGTTTGATTCTATTAGCAGTGAAAACTCTGAGGCTGCTGTCTCCTCTCGGCAGTCGTAGAAATCAGAGTCACATTCTAAACATATCAGTCAGATGCAGACAGATACTCCCCTCCAGGGCTGAGCTGCACATGCATAACAAGTATTGGTCAAATCCACACTGATGCACTTATTTCCCCATTTTAGCAAGTATTATGTGTTGCACTTTATTTTGATGTTACACTTTAGACATTCTACTAACTATAAATACATTGCAACTACATGTCAACTACCAGTATTAGTAGACTGTATAGTAGACTGTTATGGTTAGGTGTTAGGATTCGGGTAAGTAGAAAATGCTGACATGCAGTTGCAAAGTTACTTATAGTCAGTAGAATGTCTGTTGGGGGACCATCAAAATAAAGTGTAGCCAGATATTAAGCAAACAGTCGATTGATACTCTACAAATAGCTAGATGACCTGTAGTTGCAAAGTTACTTAAAGTTAGTAGAATGTCTAAAGTGGACCATCAAAATAAAGTGTTGCTTATTATGTTTGGCAACGCTCGACTCATGAGAACTATACTAAAGCAGTAGTGTATAAGAAATTCATATATGTAAGTGTTCTGTTTTAAATTAATTCTTAAATTAAATCTCTTGTCCAAAACCTAGCACATATGTATTTCATTCAATGATGAAAAGTAGTGATAAACTCTACATAAAAAAACAACAACAGAAGATTATTTCACAAGTGATCATGCAAAGACATTGTGGAATTCATTTCTAAAACCTTACAAAAACATTTCAAAATGTCCCAGAGCGGAACACTGGAAGCAGACTTAAGGACTGCATTAGTGCATGCTGATGTGTCATAACCCTCATACCTCAGGTGTATGGTGCGTATTAGTGTAGTGGCGAGGCTAGCCGACACTCTCCCAGTGTTGCAGACCTGGCTGAGACATGCCAGAAGCTCTGCGGGAAACGCTGGCAGGAAATGGAGAATCTGAACCAGCCTCTTCTGGGACTCCACAGGCAACACAACCACACAGCCGTCCTGTGGATCTGCGACATGATCACATACAAATATATTTCACAGATTAGCATAAACATTAATACAATAGATATGCTCAGCATGGAAAAGTTCTAAAAAGAAAATAATAATTTAAAAAAAACATTTATGAAATAAAATTGTACTAATACGTAGAAAACTACTGCTATTTTAAAACTCCTTTAGGAATTCCTGGCCCAAGGCGAATTACCCTTAGGGGTTGACTGCTCTATTTTGAGATTGATTATTCAATCTGATTGTGAAACTTGATGGGAAAAGAAAGAGCTCCACCTAGTGACAGATTTATCTAAATGCTAACACTCAACAGTGAAGGAAAGAATGCAAGTGAGAAGAGAGGGAGAAAAAAGTAAGAGAAAGAGTTTCGTCCTGTCAGTGATCACAGAGAGACAGACATTATTAGCTGCTGACGCACGCTGCTGATGTCATGAGTGCTAACACACACAAAGAGAGTGCTGTGCTCCCGAAACACAAAACTACAGAACGCTTATATCACACACAGAACCAGAGACGCCACCACTCTAATGCTCTCCCTCACTACCGCCCGTTCCCTTACACAAGACTCTCTCATGCACACACACACTATAGACCTTAAGCGCCAGAGAAACAAGCGCACAGCCATCTTTAGAATTTTGTGTTCGAACTTCCGTTTTGTGGCAGCTCTGTATATTTCTATGGCATCGCTGTCGAAGAGTAATTAGGTGGTGAATTTACTTATTGTAGAGCTAATGAAAGTCATTGACATGAGCATTGTTATGTTTGAAGCAGACATAACAAAGATTTTAAAACGAGCGGTTCATTAATTCATCCGTAAGATCTTACCTTCATGCTGTGACACAGAACACAAAGAGCTCAGCACTGAAAGGGGGTGGGGCCACATAAGGTCTATAGTAGTGAGAGAGTATGCTAAACAGTTGTTTGTGTGTATGGGCATGTATGATTACCATAGAGACCGCAGGCATTTTTCTGAAGACTCTGCAGAAGGTCTTTGTTGCCCCTCGCGGCAGCTGGCTGCACCGTCTCCAGCAGTTGTGCTGAGAGCTGAGGATTCCTGCTGCCCAGCTGAACCAACTGCACCGGCAGTGACGCCAACCAGCGCGCCAGAATCCTGCTCCTGAAAGAGAGGTAGACTTCAGACTCTTCTCATTATCACAAGGTGCATTTCTAGACTTAAACAATGAAAAGATGCTAGGGGGAGTCTTCAGTTTACTTAAATACAATTAATTTCACAAGCAAACCTGAATACATGGAAAAAATATGGCAAAATTGTAAGACCATACAGATAAAGACTAAAAATATATAACCACTAGAGGTTGAACGACTTCAGATTTTTTTTCTTTTGTCTACATTTATGTGATTATAGTCGCTGATGACTTCATTAATTAACAAATGAGCCTGAACCTCGAGTTGACAACTGAGACTCGAACGCAAGTTGCCTTGTGCACAGCTATGGCATATGACACAGCGCTGCCCGCAAGACTATTGCTCCTACATAGCTTATTTATGAGTTCTTTTGTCTTTGGGTCATTATATTTCTCAAAGATTTCTGCTAGTTCTAAATCAGACACAGATAAAATAGCACAGTGAAGATATTTGAATGCATTAGTGAGAGAGCGATTGCATAGGCCATGCTCAGTGACTAGTCAACGTCAAGCTTAAAGCATCATGGCAGAGCATTACAGTCGACTAGTCTGTACAACCCCCTAATAAACTAGAAAAATGTATTATTTTGTTTTAAAATACTTGTTTAAAATAAATGTTTAAATTCCTTTCCCAGCTTAATGTGCAGAGACAATGAGCTGTAACTAAACTGATACAAGAGTTTTGGGTCAGTTTTAAAAATGTTTCATATGCTCACAAAGTCTGCAGCTATTTGATAGGAGATACAATAAAAACAGAAATATTTTAATATATTCTTAAATGTAATTTATTCCTGTGATGTCAAAAATGAATTTTCAGCATCATTACAGAGTCACATGATTCTTCAGAAACCATTTTAATGTGTATGTGTGTGTGTGTGTGTGTGTGTGTGTGTGTGTGTGTGTGTGTGTGTGTGTGTGTGTGTGTGTGTGTGTGTGTGTAAAAATATTGACGCTGGAATAAATGGGTTTGGGTCCAGAAAAAAATTGGTGGTGGGCACCTACCTAGCAATATGAGGGTGGTTCTGATGCTCTTGAATGTAGAGCTGACTGAAGAAGCGCAGCAGCAGAGTGCGGACGCTCACACTCAGGTTCCTCTGCTGGTACTGCACAAACACAGCCTGCAGGAGATCATCTGTCACCACTGCAAACACACACACATTTTATATCCAGCAGACCTTTATTAGAAAACAAAACTTCGTCCTCTATTAAGAAAAGGGTCTCACCTCGGCTCCGCTGGGTGACAATCATTCTCCACACCACCTCCAGTAAGGCTGCCAGGTGCCTTGAGCTCAGCTTGCCCCCACTGGATAACGTCTCCCTAATAAAGATCCTGATTGGTCCGAGCCAGTCAGCATCTTCGACTGCTACGTGATCCTGGCCCCTAAGACTGAGTGTCACCATAACTTGACACAATGTGACGTTTACGGCCAACGGTTCCACGTTACCCCCAGCAACCGTTTCGCTTGCTACTTGCAGCCTAATCCTGAAAGCAACAAAAACAAGAGAGAGATAATTACCTTCATATAGAGCAGTAGTTCTCAACCACTAGGAGGACTCAGGGTGATTTCAAATTAAATAATTATTCTTATTATTAATATATTCAAATAATCTAACAAAAATATCTAGAAGTCGATCATTAATTTAAGTAAAAAGCACAGTTTGATTTAACATAGAATATATAACATATAATGATATGCAATAATGTATACATGTTTTATAACTGGGTAATCTACTATAATCTAATTGGTTATGTCTTTTTAAAATTATTTTACACCTTTTGTCCAGCTGGCATAATAGGGCTGGGGAGTAGAGGGGGTTAGGGTTATTTGTTTGGTTGGTTGGTAATAAATAAAATATTTAAAATAAAATCTAAATAATTTTAAATCAAGTTTTATATATTATTTGAGTATTATCATTTTTTTTAATTTTATTTTTTTAAATAACTATTGCTTTTATTGAAGAACATACAGTTCTTGAAACTTCTGGAATCAAAAAAATTAATTGTGGTTCATTCATTTACAATTATTACCATCATGTCTGCTAATAAAGCATATGGACTTTTTGGTCACCTCTTTCCATCAGCTTTTTTCTTGAGTCTTGCTACTTCCAGCAGGCCGTAGGGGAAGTTTTTCATGAAGTGCTGTTTGAAATCTGTCAGGTATGAGTTCCGGAACCAGGCATCCTGCACGATACAGTGGAAACAGGGTTTATGTGAGCACACCTGGCTGTACAACATCAGTGATGCTGCCACTGCAGTATAAGTGTATGTACCAGTATGTCCTGTTGGTCTCTCTGTGGGGTGAGTCTTCTCAGTAACTGCAGTATGGTGAGGATCTGGAACATAAGAGCCATGGACTCGGCTGAGAGCAGGTGGCCGCTGTCCATCTGCACGCGCTCTCCACCTGCCGCCTCAACCCAGATCTCCAGCAACAGAGGCACCAGGGTTCCTGCAAAGCCCTGCACCGTCTCAGCTGAGCAGAGTTCCTTATTCATTCCAGCCCCTGGCTTAGAGTCAGGCCTACACAAAACAGACATAAAGACAAAACAGTGATCATCATGATATTATATGTAAGAAACGGTATCAACACTATCAAAAACAGTAGCATAATAACACTAGTGCACAGATCTGTAGAACAAGTACGTTACAGAATTAAATATGCCAAATATGCAAATACATGAAGAAGGCTATGCTTTTTCATTCAGTTTACTAGTTAACCTTTCACAAAGTCAAGCTAGAAACATTCATAAGAGCACTAGACAAAGTTCTTATTACTTATCCATATAGAAATGCTTATTAATGAAAACATTAACAGTAATAAGCATTGTTGCATGAATAATAAACAAACAATTAAAAATTACCACGCCTATGTATTAAAAAATTCTAATTAAAAAACTGTCAATCCCCCAAAACAGTGTAAAATGGCAAAAAGGTTCCAACAAAATACATTGGATGTAAAAAAAAAAAAAAAAAAAAAGGCTAAATTTAAAGATCAGGAAGACAGATATGAGGACAAATAGGAGAGAGGCAGGGAGGAAGCGGATAGAGATCAGGACGAGACAGAGACCTTTTATATAGTGTATATAATGAGTTGCATTTGTAGGTTTAGACCATATAATGGCAATGAATAGCAACCATGATCAAACTAAAAAAGAGATGCCCCCAGAACACTTGGAATATACGGCATGTTGTGTCTTTTTTCAGAGCTGGATGCTGGTCGCTATTCGCTGTCATTATATGGACCAGCTCGAGCGGGACACTTTAAAAAAAAAAAAAAACATCTCCTTTTGTGGTCCAAAATGAAAGAAGGGCACCAGGGGTGAGTAAATGATGCCTTAATTTTCATTTTTGGGTTAACAAAACATTTAACTTTATCAACCAGTTTTTTTCTATGAAGGGCCAAAAACAAACTTAATTGAGGGCCGTGGGCAAAAACGACGTTGCGTTATTTCAACTTATAACTTTAAGGAACTATATTAAAATTAAAGTGGTTAACCCTCATTTATGATTTAAATAATTTATTTAAAAACAGAAACAAAAAAAAACATTATTTTGTGATGTTAACTAAGGCAGTTACAAAATGTTATTTTTACAATGAAACTTTCAGTACAATTAAAACAAACAATTAGATTGAGTAACTATCCCAATCACTACCTCAATATCAATATCATGTGTCACTACCTCTATTATCAATATCATGACTGTGCAATTACTCCATTACTGTGCCAGCATCTCAAAAAGGTAATATTTACTTATATTCTCTACATTTACAATGCAAAAAAAAGAAGCTAAATTAGAAGAAAAAAAACATTGCAATTTACTGCATGGCAGTCCAAATCAAAGGTCATAACGGCCCAAATTTAATTCCCTATAGTCTGGGCATCTCTGAAATAAACAACAAACTTTCATGCAATATTCAGTTTGTCTACATGATGAACGACATTCTGATAATGAAAAGAGAAATTAGTCAGCAATCATTTAATGTAACAATGAAACACACCTTAGGCGATAAGTGGAGCGTGGGGTGGGCACGGCTCCAGAATTTTCAAACACTTGGATCCTGCCCTTTCCAAAGACGTGCTCCTCCCAACTCACATCTACAGGTGTCACCGAGCCTTTCTCTCCAGCCCACATTCCAAGGCCAATCCTACTGATCACGTCTTCCTCCAGAGGTCTTTCCTCAACAACTGCCTGCAGAAAATTGCCCAACCTAAAAATGTGTGCATGCACAAATTATTATGGTGCAATAAATAATAACATAGCAAACTACACAGAAAGAAGAGGGAGAAAATGACAGACTTTTATTTAAATTTTCTTTGATGCAATACCTGAGCAGCACAGTAAGTCTCCATTGCTGTGCTGTCACCGAGCGATTTGTGCTGATAGTCAGAGAATAGCCCCCTTTCCCAGATTTATCCAGCCCTGTTCCAGCTTTCCGCCTTTGGGAGATGAGCTCCAGAAAATTGGCCAGCAGAACCGTATGCCTCTGAGACAGAAGTCCAGGATAGTGCTCTAGCAGCACATCTAGGACCCGGAGAGCATCTTCCTGGATGGGTTCTGAGATGTGGGTCATGGCACAAGTGAGGTGGGCGCTGAGCAAGGGGAAGAAGGGTGCTATGCGTTCGGCGGAGATGCACTGAGCGATGAAACGCAGCAGACGAACTGCAGCTGCGCGCACGGAGCCGTCTTTGTCGGTGAAGAGGGCCGCCACCTCGGAGAGCACAGCTGACGCATGCTGCTCAACCAGAGTAGGGTGAGCGGAGAGCAACTCCCGCAAACCCACCAGAGCTCCCTGCTTCACGTTACTGTTGAAGTGGTGCAGCTGGGACAACAGATCCTGAGAGAGAGAGACAATGGAAGTGTGATTAAGTAAGGGTTAATGCCCGACGAGGTGTCAATTGTCAGGTATTAATGGACGACGGCGAGGCATGAACCGTCCGACGCGCCGCGGAGGTCCGCCGAAGTCCATTAATACCTGACAATGGACACCTCGAAGGGCATTAACCCGCTTATACCATGGTCACTTGCCAAATAACACATTTTTAAAACATTAGTTAATATTTTAATTAGTTTTACAATCGAAATCTAATGTTTTTACAAACAATAACTTGGTTTCTGAGATATTTATAGTCCACTCAGCTCGTAGAACCCTTCAGTTTTGTTTTGATACAATAAATTGTAAACGGATGCTTTGACTGCCTGTTGCTATGGTTACTCACAGCTGATTTATTTATTCAGCGCATTTATTTATTCATTTCGAACGGTAAACAGTCAGTTTCACCAGAACTTTTTAATGGACACCCTGCAGCCAATCAGAATCGAGTATTCAGCCAGACCATGATATAAAAAAAGATAATGAACTAGGGGTGTAAATTGGATGTTTCATCACAATATGATCTGACACTGCTTCTCTTAGCTGGTGATACGATATTTGCAGATCCCTGAAAACATGCCATAATGCGATAACGCATCAACATATCGATATTACAATTGTACGTGCGATTTTTGCACAACCTGTTACATTCTTATTAACTCACAAATGCAACCAAAACATAACATTAACATTTAATTGAAATATTTGGAAAAAGAAAATTCTGTTCCATTTGGGTTCCACCAATACTCCAATTTTGAAAAATATAAATAATAATAATAATAAAAATTTGGTCCATAAAGTGTTAAAACCATGGTTAACCCTTATCCCTTAACTTATCAAATATTTGATGACAGCTCAGTGACACAATGCAGATGTGACTAACATGATTGTGTCAAAATAAAGGTGCATCTTAAAAATATATATGTTGCATTTATCATATTGTTAGTCATTTGATCGGCAGCACGGTTGGGTTGCACTGTCGCCTCACAGTAAGAAGATCCCCAGCTGAGCCGGGAGTCCTTTCTGTGTAAAGTTTTCTCCCTGTGTCAGCGTGGGTTTCCTCTGGGTGCTCCGTTTCCCCCAAAGACATACATGGTTATGTGGATAGGATTTGCTAAATTGTCCATAGGAGTGTGTTTGAGTGTGAATGTGTTGTGTCAGGAAGGGCATCCGGTGTAAAACCTGTGCCAAATCAAATGTGTGTGTGACGCAGACACTGCAAATGAGTGTGAATAACACTAGCAAGATGGATGGAATGTTTATGTTTATGAAGTCCATATTTATGTATTGTTACACCTCTATAAGTACCACAGAAAGATGAGGGTCAGTGGAAAGTGTGAGATTGTGCATTTTATGTACCTTGATGTCGAGATTCCTGTGTGTGGTCGGTCCTGAACTCCCATGCTTCAGCTGCTCTGGTAAACGGATAGTTTTTGATCTGAAGTTGACGTCCGTTGCATTGTCAGCTTTTGGCTTCGTTTGGCCAACCTTTAGCTTATTTTTCTGAAAATCGCCTTGCCTTTTTCTTTTTTTGGTCATTCTTCAGTTGTTAAAGAAAAAAGGACTGTAACAAAAAGTAAAACAACATTAATAAGGGTTTTGAGCGTCACATACTGGATTAAATATGACATATTATTAAGGTAATAAGGTTCCATTTCATAGTTCCTTAACATTTAAATTATTCTCCAAATAAAATCATCATAAAAACATTAAACACAGCAAACAAAATGCACAGTTTGGTCCAGCTCTTCCCATGTATATTGCATTGCAATAGAATGTAGTAATGAGATGACAAACCAGAGCGCCACAAGAATCATCATGCAAATGAGTACATATAATATATTATCAGTTCAGTTAATAAGACAATTTACAGTAGCACATATATGCTATTAGCTATACACGTTTGATATGATGATTACTTTTTACAACAGTGTGCATACTAGTGTAGCTCTACCGTTAAACACTACGCAGCCATAAAAATACATTATCGGCGATTAACGCCATTGCAAAAATTCATTTTACTCAGTTTAAATACAAATACCACAACAAAACAACGACTTTAGATAAGTTTATTTTACTGACCACAGAGAATCACTCGTGCTGCTGTTGAGCCATAAGGGGTCCTTCAGTCTCTGTTGAGATGATAGACCGGCTAAACAGATGCCTGATTAAATTTCAAACAACAACTATTTCTTTTGACTATTTACTTAATAAATGCAGAAATCCAAACACTTACAATGTATTTTATTTTAACTGAAATGTCTATGTAAATACTGCAACGCACAGTCACAAATTTAGATAGTACGGCAGTCTTTGTCAGGAGCTGAAAAAAGCTCGCTTCAAAATAAAGGTTTTTGCTTGTGAGTCTAGTTCTCTTCACTTCATGTGTCTCAAAAGTTTGAAGTTACTTAATTCATTTGATAATGACTTGATAGTGATTGAATCATATTTACTGTATGAGTAAATTATTAAAAGAAAGGAATTGGTCTGCGTTCCATATCGAGGACTTTTATTTTGCAAAGAAACGGGAAACGGACAAGGGTCTTGGTTGTGTTATTTCAGCCGTTTCAGTCTCATCTTCTCATTTTCAAAAATCAAACACGCTTTTGCTGGATTCAAGGTTAGTAAAGCACAACCAAACAGGTAAATCGTTTAATAAAGCTTTAAAGATATGTATTGTAGCGAGTGCACTGTGCAGTAATCGCGCTTCATGTTACAGCGAGTTTAAATGTATCTGCGCATGATGCAGCGTTAAATCGCCTGATTTTTGTTATGTGCCATTGCCGCCATTGTTTACTTTCTCTTACAGTCGAAAGAGAAGGACCGTATATGTTAGTTTCAAATGAGTTTCTACAATCTTAATTTGAATGTGTTTTTAATTACAGCAATAATGAAAAAAAAATAATATGTGGCTATTTGTTTTTTACAGCATGGAAGCACGACTAAATCCTAATAAGAGGGGCAGGGCCGGTGGGAAGGTGAGCTCTAATAGTGCACTACATCTTATCAGATCCAGTCAATCAGCGTTATCCTCACCCTACCGCGTGGATCTAGATTCTAGACCATTTACAGACATTAGGCTTGTTCGACTTGAACCGGCGCTGCACAGACCGATCGGTTTATGACATCAAAGTACCGCGAGAGCAATTCAAAAGCATAAGGAGCCGTCTACTTTCTATTCGTTCTCGCGGTACTTTGATGTCATTCACCGATCGGTCTGTGCAGCGCCGGTTCAAGTCGAACAAGCCTTTACTTATCCGTTTAGAACAGTAGTTCTCATTAAGAACTTCTCAAACACTGGTCACTCAAAAATAACAACAGGAATTTGTTATTTAACGGCCCTTCTATTAAATATGAATGCATGTTATTGATCTCATTGCTAACAATTAATTCATGCATGATTTGTTGATTCATACTTGTTTATTAAATAAACATTAGTATGCATGCACATTTATCCAGCAACATATAGTTCAAATTTGTTTTTGTGAAACCACTTTTCTCTGGTGACATGCAAGACTTCCCCAATTATTTAGTCCTCTTAAATCCCATTCCTGGACGCTCGCATTCATCTGCCTCCTTTGTTGAGTGAATGATTTGAGTGCATCCCAAAATCCAATTAACAACGGATGTTCATCACAATTAGTGATGGGAATTTCGGATCATTTTACTGACTCGGATCTTTGAGTCTCGTTCAGCAAAATGAACAAATCATTTCGTTCATTTCAGCAGAATATATTTTAATTGTAACATGTTAATAGCCAAATTCCCCAACACATCGACTTATGCAAACGTTGATCACATTTAAAACAGAAATGATTAGTTCACCTCTCGAGTCTTCGGGTCCGAGACGTTCGTTCATCACGAGTTATGGAAAATAACCTTCATGACAGAATTTCACGAATGTATAAATTGTAAGAAATTTGAAACCAGAAACGCATCACGTAACTAAAAAACTAAAGGAGCTTTTCCACTGCATTGTTCAGCTCAGTTTGCTTTTCCACTGCAGTTTAGTACCGCTTCACAGTGGGTGGGATTATAGACTGTTCATTATAGTTACGCTGCCTCTACTGTCGTGACGTCATCGGAAACGTGACACAAACGCATGCGCACAGGAGCAATGGGGCATATCTATGGTGTTCTTGATTCTCGGCATGTGGATCTTTTTCACTGCAAGACGAAGAAACTTGTTTTTTGGGGTTTGGTGTCTCGTGTCGCAAATCCAATGGCACTGGGAGTGACGATTCTCTCTTACCAATCAGTGATCTGCAGTGTTTACACGTCACATTTTATTATCGGTACGGCTCGCTTGGAACCTCAACTGAGGTGGTACTAAAAAAAGTACTAGGTACTGTACACAGTGGAAAACCCCCCAAAAGTGAGCTGTACTGAGCCGTAACATGCAGTGGAGAAGCACCTTAAGTGAACCGTACCATGCAGTTCATCAAAGCTCAGCCTGACACGGTGATGCAAACTCCTTGTTTGATGGGTATTTTTGGAAAGATTCATATTGTAGCACCATCATTCAGCTGTAAGGATACAGATCTTTCAGCAAAATGAACTGAAAAAGACTGATCTCACTGTGACCAACTGAATTTGTCATAGTGTTGAAGAGGTGTGGGAATCCTTCTATTTTTATTTTTTTTCATAACATGTGACATTCCTCACCCCTCAAATTGTTAATCTCTAACTCTTAAGAGATTAATAGTAAAAATGATATTAGTCTCTGCCCTTATTGTCTGTGAGATTTTACGAGTATTTGTAGGATATTCTGCTATTTGAAACCGAAACAATATTTAATATTAAATAACAAAGAGAGTATTAACTTCTAATAAAGGGAAATGGTTAAGTGGTCATCACATATTCAGTGCAGACCTTGTATAAGCAACTTTTGACATATTTTTTTTCCTAAAGTAGCTTAAATGTAATTATATATTAAAAAAATAAATTACATTGTTTTAAAAATCTCTTAAAAATAGTTAAATTGCTGTAATATTTCAAAATATCAATGTTTTTACAGTATTTTTTTATCCAATAAATGCAGCTTTGGTGAGAATAGACTTTTTTGAAAAAACATTAGAAAATCTTACCTACTTCAGACTTTTTATGTCCGTAGTCTGTCATTGACCTGACAGTGCTTTTTTGTCCTGTAAAAGACAGATAAGCACTAATATGTTTTAAAAAAAAACCATTCTGCAGTAGAATGTAACTTGCAGAACATGTTACTCCTGTATCATCCCATATGTTTTCTTGTTTGCCTGATAGAGCCCATTCTTGGGGAGATGAATAAAGCACAATTTTTCTGTTGAGTGTGTTTGGCGAAGAGACACTTTGTGTCCTCACGTCCAAGGACTGTCAGCTTCTACTCTTAAAGTGGAGCGGAGAATTCAAGCAGAGGAGGAGGGCGAGCTCTGCTCTTCACCTCCGGTCCTGTTATATCTTTCTAATTCCTCTCTATTTCTCTCCCCCATCGACGATTTTATTTGTCGCCTGTGACAGAAAAAGCAGCAGCTCTACAACGGTGACATAGGTAAGTGCCACCCTCAGGACCCTTCAGTTCTGCCCTTCAGCTGTGCCTGGCCTTGGTAATGTTATTGCCATGTGCCACTTCTGGGTTTTTCAGAGCTTTGGAGCTTCAACCCTGAACACATCACACAAGCACAGCTTTCAAACTAGCACCTTTTTCAGACCAATGCTTTGCACTGTGTACATATTTGAACTGCGGTGTGCTGAACAACATTAGAAACATCAACATCGAGCTCCTTCGAGCAACATTAGAAAAGTCAAGACCTGTTCTCGCCATGTGCTGTAACATCAGGTCGAGATCCAAGAATGCTAGGAGGTGGAGTATCCCACCTTCGATCCCTGTATGCCCACTTAGGGTCATCTAACTATAGTGATTGTGGTGCTTTGTTAAGGGCATGCATTAAGCTGCCCAAGGAAAGTTAACAGGAAATTCATTATACTTCAGGTGCCACTAGCCTTGAACTCAATTAGAACGGTTATGCTGCTGCAGTGTGATCGGCTGAGGTCTCAACTGGTGTGCTTTTGTTGTCACTCTTTGCTTGTGACCAGAAATACAGCGGGCATCACTGCAGCATTTTCATTCAAATCTGTTGTTTTTATATGTTGTTCAGCGTTTAAGTGCAGAGAGGAGAGTTGTGGCTCACTTTTCTGACCACAATTTTTCATCAACTATGACTGTTGCCTATATGTAGGCCTGGGGGTAACCAATGAACGAGTGCTTTAAGCACTCGGCTAGTTTTGTTTTTCAGTAACCACTTAGTACTGTATCAGTAGAGTGGGTGCACTTCTTTACTTTAAGTCCTGGTTCACAATTCCTGCCCACGTGCTTTTTGATTTGACTAATTCATGTGTTTTTCATCAGTCTTCACCTCCAAGAATGGATCCATCCAGACCATACCCAGCCTGAACAAACGGCTCAAATCAGTCACCGACACTGTTATTGGTGGGTAAAGATGTATATGCTATTATATAAATAAATATGAAAAAAATGTTGCTTCCTTAAATGGCTTCAGTGTACTTGACTGCTTTTTGTTAGTGACCGGATTCTGGACTGAATCTTAAACTACTTTGAGTGAGTAATCTTATGTTTGAATACATATTTACTTTGTGTTTATAGGACTGCAGTACATATGGGAGTATCGAAGCCCATCTAAGTCGGCTCCTCCTCATTACCAGTGTAAACTGTGTGTAGTCCAGCAGCTGCAGAATGAAATAGCAGCTCACATCACCGGCTGGAAGCACAGCTTCAGATACATGGTACGATCTTCACAATCACTTCCAGATAGATCTCGCAGATTAGCTCTGCCCATGCTTCTGATATAATACACATCCACATTATTATTATTTTTGGTAAACAGAAACAGAACCACAAAGACAAGGTTCCTTATGAGGAGGAGGATGCGCTTAAAGATCCAACCACAAGGAAAGCCATTAAAGCTGCTGCTGCGGAAGTTGAAAAAGCTGAGGGAAGAGGTCAAATTAAGGTAACAGACTGCATGCTCATGTGCTCTTAAGACTTACACAAGTACTCTTTTATTACATAATCTTTTTCTTCTTCTTTTCTTTCTTCCAGATGGTGCTAAAGGAGCCATGTGACGTTATGGCCTTTCAGGGCATGAGTAAGTCAGTTATTTTCTGTCATACACCATTCATTCAATTCCCCATTAATAAAATCCAGCCCTGTAGTTTTTCTCATTGAATACTCGTTCACTTGGAAAGACGTAATCTTATGGAATGAAAGCTGGTTGCTGTACTAGCCATTTCCTTAACTGTACTTGGGTGTCCTGGTCACCTGTTATAGACTGACCCTTACTTTGTATGGATTGATGTCATACTACCCTCAGAAGACACTTCATAACGAATAAAGAAATTATTCACAGCTTGGAGTAAATTCAGATGCTGCAGAGCAACAAACGCATGAAAAGAATGCATGAAATTTGCAAGACGTCTTTGATCTGTTCGGTCCTTATCTTTGCTATTCATTCCTTTCTGGTACAAAGCAGATAAACGCTAAATTCTCCTAACTGGGCATGTGTAAACCCTATTAAAACTCACTGAGATGATATAGACGGAACAAAACATAATAAAGTTCTCACGCAATTCTTCTGGCAGGATAATTTTATTTAGCATATCTCACCATTCACTGATGCGTCCAGGTCACACTAACTCACCATTATATGTTTGGTCGAAAATGCAACTGCTCTCATGTTTTGCTGCAGGACAGCAAATGTAAGTAAATTCTGTCATCTTTGCAGGACTGTGATATGAGGAGAGTGCAAAGTAACATTTTATTAACAGTGTTATTCGTTGTTGTCGATTCTGAGGATTCTGATTGCATGGCTTTATCCTTCTCCCTACACTGCCACCCATAGGTTTGGCATAGTTATGATGGCGCTCGATGGCATATTTATGCGGGTTGATGTAAATGACAACTTTTTTGAAAACGATGTTGAGTGCACGATGCTATTATTGAAAACGGAGGGGGGGAAATATTCGTTTCTCTAAATACCTGGCTATGTGTAAATGTGGCCTAAACATGCATCATCGTTTTCAAATGCCTCTGTTTTCATAGTCCACACTACAATGCGAAAATGCTGTTTTCAACTTTATCCAATTTGGAGAGCGTTTTCAAAAAGTTTAGTTTTTTTTAATAAAAACGCGCTCTCAGTGTGGACAGAAGGCCAAAACGGAGAGAAAAACATGCCTTTTCAAAAGTGTGGACAAGGCCTATTCCTGTTTATCTGCACTCAGTACCCTTGACATTCCAGCATGAAAAAAACTCAAAGGTTTCTAGCTTGTCATGAATTTCTACAAATATTAGAGATTTTGCGAATAGCCAATTTCGTTGTTTTTCATACACATGAGTTTAGATGTCCCAGTTCACTCTAACATTTAACGAGATTTTGTTAACATTTGTTTTAAACGATACTGAAAAATCACACACATTTTAAAAAAGAAAATGTGAATTGTCCATTACCAGAACATTTGAATTGTTTGTGCCTGTAGAGGACTGGTAGTCAAGAGACAAGTCAGTGTTTCTTGCAAGGAATTTAATTAGAAGTAACAAAATAAACTGATATTACAAGAAATATTTTATTTCTTGTCCATATCTACCCATATTTTTGCTCATTGACTAATTTGTGAAGATATACCTACTTTGTGAAAATGTTCTTAATCATCTGTCCCAGTATCACTTCCCCGCTAGCCTTCCTTACCTCCAGTTGCACCAGACATAGTCAGTTGTTTTATGTTGAATGTTATTGTCTAACCATATTTAAGTGTATTTAGATCTACTGACGAATTCTATGCATATGCCATCCAGTTATTTATCCAGATGTTTGTTTTTCTTAGAGTCCGCACAACCCAATCTAGGGTTTACAGGATCTGGCATTCTTGGGCCCCCTCCCAGAGGCATAAAACACGGTTAGTGTCTCACTAGTGTGTTTGTTTGTGTTGATAGAAGCAAAGGTTAAAAACAATTATTTGGAAAGATTGTTCCGATAGTTGCTTGACGTTTTTTTCTCACATTCTCAGGAGGTCCATTTGGAGGTCCCTTTCAAGATCCCATGTACATGGGGGATTTTCCACCCCGTGGTGGCATGATGCCTGATTTCGCCCCTGGCATGCATGGAGGTATGGATGATCCTCCTATGAGGAGAGGTTATTCTGATATGGAAGATTTCACTAGCCCTGGTCGCTATGGTAATGGCATGTCTGGACCAGACAGGGGGATGATGGAACCAGAGGACATGCATCGTTTCCCTGATGATGGACATATGGGCATGGGCCCTGATGGTTTTGGGCCCGGCCAGCGCAATGATGGTATGGGCAGACCTTTCCCTAACGACATGTCTATGAACAGCAGCGGGGACAGATTGATGGGACATGGCCCTAAAGGCCCGGAAAACAATAGCCTCCCTGCAACACTGCTCAAATATCTGGTACTGTTTTCTTTTGGATTTACAGTGTTTGTCGAAGCACTTAAATTGTTTAGATTATCAACTGTTTTGGGTTAACAAACTTTGTTTCTTGTTGATTATTAGGACTCTTTTCGTATTGAGAATGAGGACGATGCTCAGATTGTCTTAAAAGTCACACAGAAGCTCACGGATGTTCTGATGGAGTACCGCCTCAGAAGCATTTCAACGGTAAATGCTTCCAATGATTACTTATTATAATATGCATATTGTTTTGTTGTTGTTAATTCAAAATTGCATTTCTACATTCTGTTTACTGGCTCAGATCAAATTCAGGAATAGAATTGGAACTTTAAAAATCACATTCTCAATGACAAACAACTTTGGTTATTATATGAAAATATTTGACCTCAGAATCTCAGTTGGTCCAGATAAGGTTGTACACATAAGTACAGGTTATTCATCAAAGAGACAATACACAATTTAGTCTAGTACTTCTAGCGTGGAAATTTAAAAACTGGCTATTTGGGTGATTAAGAAGCAAACAGGCAGTTTTTTATTTGTGTTGATGTTGGTATAAACTATAAAGAGTTTATGAAACCAGCTGCAGAATTGGTTTGTTTGTGAACAGGATGTGGTATGCTTCGTTTCCTTTATGAAGTATGATAACATTTTCATTGAAGACTTCAGTGATCTCAAACCAGTTTTACTGGGTTACTTTTTAAAAATAGGTTTGTAGATATATATTTTAATGCTATCATATACCTAATTCAAACATTAATGAAGGATAATGACTCTTTATCCTTCATTAGTGTTTGATTTATATGCTTACTTTGTAAGGAAGTAAAGGTTTTTAATGTCGTGGTACTCGAAATAGCTTATTTTCTCTTCCTCATTCAAGCTAAAATGAAACCCTTGTAATAGGGTTTCTCCCTTCTTGAAAGACTTGCCATTGTCTTGTCTTTTGTAAATCTACCATTGCCTTTGTAATTTTTTTTCTGAGTAGTATGAACTACAAGATCTAAAGAAAGACAATAAGTCATCTATCACATGATTAGCTTTGTCTGAATTATTAAATAAAATAAAAATGGGTTTTCACAGTTAAGTTTGAATTTGAATTGTTTTTTCAGGTGCCCAGTCTGAAGCCCCTGCCCGCAATGAACTACTCATCCTCATGTCTTCCAAACAGTTCTAATGACAGATTCTCCAGCGGCATGCCAGGTATTGCACATTTATGCTTATTTTTCATTCATTTACTAAGACTCTACTTTTGCCAGTAAATGGTTTGCATCCATATAAAACGAGTACCTTTCATTTGTCAAAAAATTGGTATTATTACGTGGTTATGTAAAATACAAACTATTGTGTGGAATTTCCAGTATCATGACTCATTGATTCCATGATTTCAACCCTACTCTGCTAGAAACCGAGATGGGTACAGAGGCTGATAACATGAGCCGAAATAAGCAAAAAATAGCATGTCTGTCGTTGTGATTTCTAAATGCATAAAGTTAATTTTCACTCAGACTGCTCTACCTTCACAGGTCCATCAAGATTCTACAAGTGAACATTCATCTGATGGATGTAATCAAGACCTGGATCCAGCCTGCTTTGCCTGTTTTTGACATGGCTTTCTTGACTTAGTTCATGACCAAACACTTTTTTTTTTCCTTGCCTTTTAGGTCGTTTTGTTTTTACAATGTATACATGGGTAGATTTATTTTAAATGTTTAATTTTTCTCTTCCTTTCGCGCTCGGACATGATAAACATTTGTGTGCAGTTATTTGTAATAGCAACAATTTTTAGTGAGTGATTTAAACAGTCTTTAAGTGGTCAGTGAAATCTTCAATGTGACATTTTGTTCTAAAGGTCTGTTGCCATAATTGTAAAATAAACTCATAGTTCCTTAAAGAACCTTATTGCTCCTTTTGTATGATTTGTTGGTGCAGTTCCTATATCCCTTGAAGACATCCTCACTTCGATCAGGTTGTCCCATAGTTTGATTACAGCATCTTGTAGTCTTGAAATTAAGCTCTTGTCCCCGTTGTTGAATCACAGGACAGTTATTTTGCCAAGAGATATCTCGTTTATTATTAATTGTCAAGACATAGGAGAGAAAAACAATTTACTGGAGAGATGATGTCCGTACTCAAAGTTTGGGCGTGTATATGCCAACCAAAGGAACCTATCCCTACAAGGTGGTAAAACGTTGTTCATGTTTAAAATAGATGTATGTCAGTCCTCCTTCCGTAAAGAGAATACTTCAGTCAACATTTTCCATAGCCTCACAAGGGAGAACATCTGCTACATTGCATGTACATTCCAATGTGGTTAAAATAACTCTTCTCAGAGTCTCTGACATGTAATCCTCACACACAATTTCATGTTCTTAAAAAATAATATTAAATAACATTTGTCTTCATCTCCATCAGTTTTGATCTTATATCACTGCTCTCCAGTAGAATTCACGATCTGCATTGGTACAATGAATTTTTATTATCTGTAGCCTGCTTAAACTGGGAAATGTGGTGGGTTGCATTAACGGAACACAATGATACTGATCAAACAACACCCTCAGATGTTTTGTTTGATTAGGGTTCTTAAATATTTATGTAGACCACTTTTCATTGATTCTCATCTCATTTTCCCTTTATGTAGTGCAGTGCAAATGGCATTGCGTAAATGAATTTGCATCATGTCGCGTTTCCATTACCCATGCAAATTGAGATGGAAAACTCCCCAATGGAAACGCATCAATTTCACAAAAACTCCCATAAATGGCAAAAAAAAAAGTTTTTTACACTCACATGAGGTGGTTTTTCAGGCAATTCAAAAAAAGAAATATGTCGCAAAACTGCAATGGAAATAGTTTTTGTGCATTTACAGGTCACCTGACATTGATGGCAGACAGAAGATGAGACAGAGTTCTTCATTAAACTCATAACAGACAAGTATTATGGGAATACTGGAATCTAAACAACAAAGAAATGCCACAATATTTTACGACCTTGAAGCAGATAGGAGGGAGAAACGCTTCATACGCACCGCTCCCAAGTATATGGGGCCTTCCTTGCCATTAATGCTTAGATAACACACCAACATCTCCTTCGATTAAAAATAATGGCTAGTGCGGTGGCTGAGATATAATTTAAAATATTAATTTTTATTGACAAATTAGAGACTGAAAAATTGTCTGAAGCTGCTTGTGCAAGTTTAATTGCAATATAACATCAAAATGTCAAATTAAATACAAATTTATCAAGTCACGAAGACAGAAACAACTCAAAGTGGTTTCTGTTTTAGAAATAGGAATGTATAGAAATGGCAAATCAAAATACTGGCTACCATACAGACATGGTCAGAAACCCTTTTAAACATCTTGTCTGTAACAAATTTCTGATAAACTTAAAATATATACAGTCTAACCGAATAACTCAAAAACAAAATTGTAATATGCAATACAAGATATCTGGGATATATCCGTATTTGTAATTGAAGCCAGTAAGCTGTGTGTTCAGCAGCAACAACTGAGCTGGAAAAAAGCAGCAAGTGCAAGAGTTTTAAATGTGGATATGTACAGATATTATTTAAGCACTTGGAGTAGTCCTTAATACTTTGGCAACCATTGTATGAAAAATATTGAGGTCTTTTTTTTAGTATGCTCCTTCCATGTGGTACTCAAAATATTGACTGGGCATCTTCAATTGTTGTACCCATAATAGCTTGAGCTCATTGATTGCCAGAGTTCCAAATTTCTACAGCATTTGGCATGAGAAAGCTTGTTATAAATCTTCAAATGAATTATTGTCCTCATTAACATAGATTTTACACCACTGTTGGTGTCTGAAGGTGCTGAAAACATCTCACATCTCCAGTTGTTCAACTTGTGCCAAGTATCTTCTCCATCTGTTGACGTGTGATGCAAGTGAGTAGAATTTTTGCTCCCATAAAATGCTTGCCGTGAAGACTTTGGGCTTGTCTGGCGACTTCCTCACATCCAAACTGCACGATGGCTTCCCCAACGCCATTGCCCTGGCTGTCCACAAGCAATATGATTGCATTTTCAGAGATGTTAAAGTGCATGAAAAAATCTCTCACCTCTTGTTTCCTGATATCTGCAGGAAAATTGCGTGCATATATACACGTCATGGTTAAATGTTTCTTTCCATAAGGCGGTGGCCTCCAGACACATCGGTTTCTGCTGACTATGGCAAGTATTTCTTCTTTAGTAATGGATGACACTTCAATGTTTTTTAAGCCAACAGTAGTGCCATTCATGTTCAGAGCTGAGGCGTAGTCTTCTGCATGCTCAAAGGTAATGAACGCAGTGCTTGTCCTCTCTCCCCACTTGTTTAATAAATGTTTTATTCTATGGTTTGGGATTTCTTGACAGCCGAAAATCTTCTTGATCTCCGTCTTGGTTATATTCCTTGAAAGATTATTGACAATAACAGATTGTTCAGTTTGAGGGGATGGAAAGTTCCGGCAGAATTTTTTAGGAGATCCTGGGGAGGGCTGTTCTTCTGCATTTCTTTTGGTTAAGAAACCTCTAGTTGCATTTCTATCTGCGTTTGCCTCCTTTTGCTCTGATAAACTGTGAGGCTTGATGTTTTGCATGCAATTTTTTGACTGCTCCACGGCTTCTGTCCACATCTTCTCATGGGCAAATCTGACCTCCACATTGAATTCTTTGAATTTTCGGTGGCTGTATTTCAGCCCTTCCTCTGCATCTGCAAAACTAGCCAGCTTTGCCATACAGCACCAGCCCAGATCCAGTCGAACTTTCGTAATGACCTCCAACACTGGCAGTCCCCGTAGGAACTGGTAGATCTCTTGTTTGGCAACAGAGTCAGGAAATCCATAAAGCCGAAGGTACCCTGGCTTACAGATATTGAGGTTTTCTCCTCTGCTTTTCTGCTCCTTAGATGCCAAGTCATAAGTAAGACTATGCTGAGCATCCGTATTTGTTTGGTTGTCAGTTGTGGAATGATTGTGTATTTTTGGAACGTTTTGGTTGATATCTTCAAGCGTTTGGTGGGCCGGACTTTGGCGATTCACTTTGTTGTCTGAATGCGGTCCGTGAATAGCAGCCATTAGACTAAGCAAAAGAGCTGCATTGGTGTCAGGTGGCGATGATGGCACTATTTTGGTCTCAACTGTTGACTTTGGTTTCCTCAATCTCGACTCCATTATTCTCTTTAACTCAGCCAGACTGCTGATATGTAATGAAATGGAGGAGCCTCTGAGGAGTCTTCCAGAGTAGCGCATGGCTAGTTGGCCTTCTCTCTCTGTATTAAAAATAATGAAAGCTTCACCCATCGCACCACCGATGATATGAACGCCACCCTCAGGTATGTTCAAGCCATGGAAAAATCTGCGAATATCTTCAGATCCTGCCTCTGTGTTTAAACCTTGCAAACGCAGAACCACTACTGTCATGATCAAATTCTTCTCACAAACCACTGAGATCTGTTTAAAAAAAAAAAAAAAGAGGCAAAAAGCAAACATTTTAGATATGTTTCTCGAATATTAAAAAACACACACACACACACACACACACACACACACACACACACACACACACACACACATAAACGATGTACAAACTACTGTTTTCTCCTTTTTGTTCAAAACTTACCAAAGGGCACACACAAAAAAATCACACCAGAAAATTCCCTTACAGCAAAAAAAATCGAAACAAATGTGTCCACAGACCTTTACTTACCGTTTGTTTTTCTTTAAAACATATACTTCAATATAAAGTGTTCCCTGCACAAAACTTTTTCTGTCACAGAAAACACGCGGTAACCTGCAAACTGCACACCACATGCGTCCGGTGAGTAACTCTCAACTTCCTCTAGAAGAGACTTTTAAGAGGGGCGCGGCGGCGCGCACGCAACACGCTCTCTGAGCGTAAACAGGAACACGTACGTCATCTGCACCATGGCGACGGGGACGCTGAGAGCTTTCGTGTGCAGTTTCTCGATCATATTCCTGATCAAATTAAACTCTTTTTCTTGCCAGCAGTTTTCTATATCTCTTCAACAGCCTTCGGATTGTGGTGCTGAAAGTTATTTTGATATTTCGAGCTTGTCTTGTGTGAAATGTGGGCCGAATCAAGTCAACAGCAAATCAGGTAACGTTACGCGGAACGCGCGCGCAGATTAGTTTGCTTTGTTTTGACCAACCGTTAACCTTTAGATGATATAAGTTTTACACTAGACAGCAGTCATTTATTGATGTATCGTCAAATCTGTTGTTGATATAACCTAGATTCTTACGAGTAAGCGTCTTGTCAGTGAATCAACTGCACGCGATATAAAAAAAATAATAAAAACGTTTGCTGCACGTAACACCTCAATAAACAAATAAAGGCTTAAAATATAGAGGTTTATTTGTTATTATTAACCATAGATGTTTTATAACATGCTTTATTGTAAGGCAGCTTGTACGATCATGTGTATTTCTGCCATATAGGACTGATATGTGAGTGTCAGACTGGTTTCAGGGTGCTGGTCAGTAATGGGGCGTCCATCACGTGCCAGCAGTGTCCTGATGCCAATCAGGTAACGTTACTGTAATGAATTGAATTAGGTATTGATGTTGTTATTGTATTAATTATATTAAGAATACCAATACTATTTTACAATAATATGATTACAGGGGGTTACTCAGGATGGGTATGGATGTATCCTTTGTCCTGGAAGTGTAGGGGTGAATGGCAAGTGCCAGTGTCCTGAGGGAAGCGTGCTGGGTAGGTAAACGGTGCACAGTTTTAGGTAAAATGTGCAGCATTGTTTTATAATTTCATGGTATCTAATTGTATTTGTCAGTGGAGAGAGATGGGAATGGGAATCCATTAAATGAGGCGCGATGTGAAGCATGTAGTGCAACAGAGCCTGCTTTTTCGGCCCCAGACACAACAGGCAAAAGGTAAAACTGCCATTCCTATCAATGGCACTGGGTTTTCATCTTGATCTTCATGCATAAAAAGTGATTCATTTTGTTCTGACATGCGTATGCTTAGGTGTGTGAGATGTGAGGACTCATTCATCAACTCATCTCAGTCGTGTGTTTGCGGGACATCAAACATACTGGTAAGAATCTGGTGCATTTGTTTAAATTTATGTATAGCCTATGTTTATGCGATGCATTTAGAGTGATGAGAATTGAGAAAGTTATGCTTTCATCACACAGGCAGGAGGAATGTGCTTCCCTTCAAACAGTTTGCCTACCTCTATTGCCTCAAATGTCATCTTTGGCCAACTGGTAAGAGTCCAAAGTTAACATTATGAATTGTGTTTGTGTACTGTTGTTAGTGTGCTGGGGTTCATTGTTTTAAAGTGTAATGCGTGTTTGTGTTACACAGACCCTCTCTCTCCCATCAGCATGGTTTTCAAGCTTCATGTATTCTTCAGCAGCTGCCTGTTTAGTAAGTTTCTACACACACACATGCATTTTCTATTCCTGTATTTCAATTACTTTTGTTTTGTTTGTTCATTGCAAACAGCTGAAAGTCTGTCAATTTTGCCAATAAACCTGATTTGCAATGCAGGTTGAATAACTTTGATTACAACTGTATATATCTTCATATCCTCCAGCCCTAAAACTTGTACAGTTTTGTTAGTGTTTTAAAAAAAAAAAAACATCCAGCCATGTAGAATATAAGATGGTAGCCTAAATATTTAATTGATGAGTTGTCAATACAATATAACAATACAAAATATAGGGTATGGTTTTACCCCAAAAGTCAACATATTTACACAAAATGATAACTGCAAATCCACGTTTTGCTGCCTGGAGTCCAGTTGTTTCAGTAAATTGTAGCGATCCATTTGCTTCTCTTTTCTGTAGCTTTCGGCACAATATTCCTAGTCTGTAAAAATATACCTCAGATTTCTTGTCAAATATATTTGTACAGTCAATCTCAAAGCTATTTCCTGTTTTAGATGTGTTTTGTGTGTTTTTCACATCATTCATGCTGAAAACCAACTCTGCCACTCAGTAGGCGTAACCGCAGTCACTCCGGCCGATGATTAGCCTACTTCACGTGCATACCCTCTATTATGACCTTTTACAAAGTCTTGATTTTGTTTTTGGGGTCTACTAGAATAGATTTTCATGCTTGAATGTTGAAAAAAACAACAACATTATTTTTCACATATTTTACATTGTTGCAGTCTGTCTGTAACACTCTGTTTAGTTCCCGTCTCTGTGAAGCCCCTCCTTCCGAAAAGTGCAATGTGCTGCTCTGATTTCTCAGCTGGATCAGTGTGTTGTGTTGACCAAATGTCACACCCCTTACCATAACCGCGAGTTTCAACACACTGCTAACGCAACTCAACCAGGGCTCATTCCTTTTATTTTTGTATATGCCTTAGGAGGGAATTATTTAATTGGGGAATATTGTGACGTGTATGTTCCTGTAAGAAAATTCCAATCCTGGCTTTTCAGAGAGTTCAGAGTACAGTGCTTACTGATATAAAGAATAGCTCCCTTTGAAGTGGCCTTTGTGCTTTGTAACATTGCAGACCTTTTTAATGCTCAAACAGCAAAATTACACATTAAAGAAAGATGAAAATGTTAAAAAGCATAATAGTTCCTCTTTAAATGTTTATATGCCTAACTTCTGAACATATTTAAGTTTTGTTTACTTTGTTCTGTAGTTGTTCTCTAACAGGACAGCATGTCAGTCTTTGGGCAACATGTGTGTGATGAACATGCACTCCTCCAGCACCATCAACAATGATGCCTGTGGCCTCTACAACACAATCTACAGAGCAACAGCTGCTCAGGGCAGCAGCCAGGACATCTCCTACTGGTGATGTACAGTTATTGTATTGTACTTTTCTATTTACTACTATTGGACTCTCTCTCTATATATATATAATGTTGTCCTAGAGAGCTGAGAATCCCAGAGAATCTCCCTGTTTTACAAAAAATATACATCATTTATATTGTTAGCATACAGCATAAAGCAAGATAATTCTGTCCCATTTATTAACTTGCTATTTTGACATTTCTGATTTCCTATTAATCCTTCGATTGATTTGCAGTAACGACTTCTTTGGATTCATGTCACACTCACACATATGTGTGAGGGGTGCAGTAAATGAACTCGGCCCATCTTAGACACAAAATTACCATTAATAAGATCTGTAATCAACCATAGGAGATACGTCGTCATGTGCAAAATAAATTACATCTGTAACTTAAATACAGTGTGATTCATTCAAGATCAACTGCTTTATGACTAAGATGAGATGTGAGAAGAACTGAATTGATCTGATATTAAATCAGTTACATATTACGGTTACTTACATCATGATACTTTTAAGTATCTCTGTCTGTAATGTATGTAAATTCACATCAAATGGGCAGAAGAACCCAGTGTGCTTGTATTTGTGATTCTCATAGACAATGTTGTGACTAGGAGGACAAACCTGCCTTGGCTATACTATGGAGAACAGCTTGGGTTGGCATCACGAGTTCTACAGAATGAACCACTTCCTGTTGGATTCAGCTTTAAAGGGGCACAAAAGGTAAGCACTGTGGACATCTAAACATATTGTAAACATAAACTTACATGTTGTCATTTTCACAAACCTTCTTCCCACTTTCAGAACACTAACATCGAGCTGCGGGCTGCTGTTTACTCAGTGCGTGGGGAGTTTATGAGATGGGAGAGCGTCGGTGGAGGAAACCTGCAGGTAGGCAGGCAAGACCAATTTCTGGGGTCAGGTTACGAAACATTTTTAAGAATAAAATTATTCATAAATTCAATTTTTTTTTCTAACTTAAGAAGTTAGAAAGCCTGTCATTTTCTTCTTAAGAAAAAAAAAATTCTTAAAAGGATAGTTCTCCCTAAAATAAAAATTAAGTCAGAAATGTCTCGCCCTGAATAGAGACCAGCATTAAGCTTTTTTAAAAAGATGTGTTGTACAGTGTGTTGTATTTATATTCCCCCTAAGTATTCCATCACAAAATCAAAAGATTTATCATTACCTTCAGGTTTTGAACACTGGTTAGAAATTTCAGGGGGGCGTCTGTGCCCCTTCTTTATGTGCGTAGGGATGTGCGATAGTTTTTCCTTTATTTCGCCGACGTAAATTTCAAAATGAAACTGTAGCAGAACCTTGCAACAGACAACGATTATATATTTTTTACTGACTAAATCTGCACTTTGAACGAATATTACCTAAAGAATAAGCGCTAGTAGCTAATTAATAAGTATTAGTACTTAATGGAAAAGATACTAGAATCTAAAAAATAAGTACTAGTAGCATGAAAATAGATACTAGTAGGTTTTAAGGACTAAATGTTAAAACGGCTTGCCATAGACGTTGAGGTCGTGCGCTAGTTTGAATTGTAGGGTTACGTCACAACCAAACGTTCACGATTGGTTATGGCAGATCCAGAGTGGCTCTGTGCAGATCCAATAGTTTTAAACTTCAACAGAGTACCATACCTGCCTTCAAGGAAGTTAACGTTTGTCGATGGAGAGTGGCCAGACTCTCTGTAAAAATGAAATGTACGAGAGTCTGGTAGGACCAGGCTAATTTAAAATACCCTTTAATTAAAAAGTTCAAATTAGAAATAATTTCATATTTAAATATTGAATTAAAAAAAATCTCATAGCATTATTTATGCAATTGTAAATGCTGTGTAAATATATTAATGCCACTTCTGCTGCCGCTTCTGTGTCACCTCTGCACTGCAAAGTTGGGTTTTGTTGATAATGATTTCATTTGACTGGTAGGTAACAGCCCTATACTGTTATTATTCTAAAAGAATTTAATGTGAATGTTAGAATTTGACATAAAAGGTGATGAATACATCTAACACATTTAGAAAAATGCCCTTATATTGGAAAAAATGCCCCTGGAAATCAATTTAAGGTGCCAAATATTGCCCCTTGTTAATGTTAATTTCTGTCACTGCTGTGAACTGACCACCGCATAGAATGAATAATATGAATATCTTTGTGAGTCAGCTGTCAACAAACAGGCCTAAACCAGCCATGGTACCAGCACAAAAACACATTATAATCAACAAAACTTTGGAAATATTGCGATAGAATTTAAATATTGCACACCCCTAATGTACAGTATTAATTTTTATTTCTTCAGGTTTTAAAAAGCCTTAAATTTGACTTTTAAAAGTGTGCAGCAACCCTGATAACAGAAATACGAGAAATCTTCACCACAAGTTTAGGCCTTGAACAATCAGAAGTTTCACATTTTATACTGAGTTACAGGGTTTCCCTTAACTACAGCATTGGCCTAGCAGAAATACAGCATTCAGCAAAACGGTCAGTTTTGACCCCCCGAGTTCTTGTGTATACAAGTTCCCCTTTTTCTGGTTCCTTGTAGATGCAAGCTCGTTGCCATAACTGAACAAGAGCCGCTGATCTCTTCTTGCCTGCAGCAACGTTTTTCACACTTTCAACAATTTTCACAGTGAAGAAAAGGTTATATATGTCTTGGTCTTCACTTTGATCTATATGCACTTAAAGCTATTACGGATGTCTGCAGCTTTGCAAGCTCTGTTTTTTACAGCAACTAAATGTAGGCTATGTAAAGTATCAACACTTGACAGGGCTGCACGTTGCTTCCATTTCTAACGGACAGAGCTTAGTGGAAAGGAGGTCAATTCTCTCCGTCTGTCTTTCACATTTCATATTTAAACGAATTTCCTCACCATGCTTTTCCCCAATTAACTGTTTTATTCATCAGTCTTTTATTTAATCTCTCTTGTTGCTTAATTATCCCTTTTCCCTTCCTCCATCTTCATTCCTTCTTTGCCTTTTTTTTTTTTTGTCTATACTAAAAGTATCACAGAATGATCCCATGCATTCTGAGGGTATATGAGATTAAATTGAATGTATTATTTTACAAAAAATCCTGACCATGGCTGTTGGTCTTCAGTGCACGGCTACAAGACGTGCACGTTCTTGTGACTGTTAGCGCCACGGACACGGTTCAGAAATCAAGAAATACAAAACTGAAGACCATCGGCCAAGATTTTCGTTAAAAAAATGATTATTTTTTAGTTCTCCTCTTGTGGTCCATAAAAGAAAGAGGGGCACACGGCATTAGAACAACACCAAGGTGAGTAATTTATGACTTTTTTTTTTAAGGTGAACTATCCCTTTTGAGAAAATATTTGAGAATGTCTTAATAGTTTTTCAAGAATTGCACTAAATTCATAATTTAAAGTCTGCATACATGAAATGGAAGTTGCGATAGTCTTTTCTTCCCTATCATGATGTATATCTGCGTGAAACTGCTTTTTAACAAGAAAAAAGGTTGTCCCGCAGAATTTATTGTAAATATTATTTATTTATAATAAATACTGCAATATTCCATGAAAATAAGATATTTTGATTTCAAGATGACTATCTTTCTTACTAACTCCTTAGAATTTCTCTTGATAAGATTTTCATGAACCTGGCCCCTCTTTGTGAAAGCTTATAACAAAACAACTGGAATTGAAAAGTATTGTGAGATACAGAGTTGCTTCATTTATCCTCTATAGCTCTGTCCAGACACCCTTACCAGTCAGCAGTCCGCCTTCACGTTTGGGACAGCCTACAAGCAGAGTGTGAGTCTCAGTTATCTTCTGTGTCATCCATGGATGTTTCTCATTTCTTATTTATGCATCCTCGTTTGCTTCCTTTTCTTGCGTTTTGGTTATTTAGGAAATTCCTAATAAATAATTCTAAAGCAAGATGCCCTGCTGAAATGTTTGGTTTAAACTGCAAGGATAAAACATAAATTAAAATTATTCTGACATGGTAAAGGGGGAGGAGGAATTGTATGTGCCTCAGGTTTTTGACAAGAAAGACCTCCGCATAAGATACACCTGTGCGTTCTCGCTTATAGCTCCTCTGGAAGCTTCCTCGCTCCTCATTAAGAAATTAAGAAGTATCAATTTGAGTATTGAAAAGCACTCCACATGTGTCCTGCCTTATTGTATTTAGCAATTTGTTCTACTTTATTGTATTTATGAATGTTTTTATTTTCAGCTGAATATGTGGATGAGTGTTAATGAATTTTTTCTTTCCTTAGTGTGTGCTTTCTGTGTCAGAGCTCTTGATTGGTTATCCAGAGCCTGTGTTCTATGATGTGTTCCTGGTCATTCAGAAGGCACAGGAAGACAAGCGTCTTCTTGCAGTGCCTCTCCTAAATGTCAATCAGCAGTTTAATGGCCAGCTCACTAATCAGGGTACAACATACAAACACATTGTTTGATCAAACACTATCATATGTGAAGACCTTGCTGCTTTATCACCATGCTGACTTCTCCTGTGTCAGGATCTAACATGAATAACTGGTACCTGACCCGGAGGCTGATGCTTGTGGACACGTTGAGTGGAAGGGAAAACTCTTTGAGTTCTTCACCCAGAGCCATACGTGTGGCCTCTAATATTAAGATCGGGTAAATACTACGCACTCCCAAACACATAAACCGCACATTAGGGCTTTCCACAGTCATTCTAAAACCCAGGTAAATGGTATACTGGGTTATCTTGCTTCACATTTAACATTACTCATAATTTACTCAGTGTTAACAATTAATCCTGGAAATATAAACTGACGTTTCTCAAAGTACAATCCTAAACCCTGGGTTAACGTCATTTTTTGCATATTTGCAATGTCATTGTTACTGATTGAACGAACGCAGCAAACGATATTTTTACATAAAGGCTCTAGCATTGTGCATCCGCATATTGCACATTGCCCACTGTACTATAATTTTTCTGAATGGGCTTTTCGGACTATAAAGTAAGAATGAAAAGGTCTCTTCTTAACTCTTCCTGACACGTTTTCCATCTCTGTTTTCCATTCTATCAAACGCTGAAACGACTGTTTATAATATACAACGCACAGTGTTTCTGTGACTGTCCAAAGCACTTGAATATAAGGCATGTGATTGGTTGTTGGTTGCTCAGCATCTAGTCGTAACATTCTAACGCCACACTGTTTCACACTGTACATGTTTGGCCCCGCAATTCGGGATTAGGAGCAGGGTTTCACAGCCCTGGGTAAAAAGTGGTACTAACCACACTTTTAAAACATCCCTCTACCCTGGCTTAGAATGACTATAACCTGGGCTTAAGCACAGTGTGAAAGCCCTATAGTTCGAGATCTCACTAAGCTTGATCTCCTGCACTGAACAGATTTCAACTGGTGCCGAATACACAGAAGGGACTGGTCTACCCCCCTCTGATGACCGTGGCCTACTCAGATATACTCGTCACTGACCCCAGCACACAGACTGTTACTGTAAGTCTACTGCATGCCTTTATATGTAATCCCTTCAGTCAGGGGTTTTCAAACTGGGGATCATTGAACTTTTCTGCTAGGGTGTTTGCAGAAAATAAAACATAAGAAAATATAATAAATAGTAATAGTCAAGTCAAGTCACCTTTATTTAAATAGAGCTTTATACAATACAGATTGTTTCAAAGCAGCTTTACAGTGATAACAGGAAAATGATGCATTTCGACTGTTGTTCAGCTGAAGTCAGTTCAGTTATGATTCAGTTCTGTTGTAAAGATCATCAATTATTGAATAAGTTAATTTAATATATAAAGCAGTTTGGCAAAAAATTATGTCATCGTCCAGTTCAGTTCAGATTCAACAGGATCAGTACAGTCAGATCAATAATATTGTTGAATATTAATATTTTTTATAGTACATTTTATAGTAAATACATTGACTAAATTTGACATTATTATTACCATTGTGCTTTCTAAACGCTGGTCTGAAATCATGCGAGTAATCACTAATATTTTTATTCTGTTGACAGACAAGATACAAAACACAGTAAAAACTTAATAACAATTTTAATATTTTATACATTTTTAACTGTTATATGACCAGCCAGACAGGTTAATTTCTGTTTTTTTGTATGTACAGGTGTCGTTCTCTCTTGAGTATACAATGGACCAGGAGGAAGCTCGGATCAAAACTGATGTGAGTATGAACAGGCACTGAAAGTCAGTCTTCTGTTTTATGTTGGTCAGGACGTTCTGGTATATGTTGTAATGCTGTTTGTTTATTTATATGTGGATTCATATCCAGATTGCTCTTGGTGTGCTGGGAGGGGTGGCTGTTGTCCATTCTTTATTGAAGACCGCAAGCTGGAAAAGAAGAATAGCATCTCCTCTCATTGACCTACAGGTAAGGACTCCCATTCAGATGCAGTAATAAACACAATGCTAAACATGTATTCATAATAATATCCCTTTCTATTTCAGACAATTATGAAGTTTCTGGTGTTCTATGCTGGTGACCTGGCAAATGTTTTCTTCATCATCACTGTTGGAACAGGCCTCTACTGGCTCATATTCTTTAAGGTTTGCATTTGTCTTGTCTGTGGGTGGTGCTGTCTAGTCTATTATGAATATGATTAAGCCTTACATGAATCTTTTTTTCCTTTTTCTTTCTTTTTCTGTTCCTCTCAATATTTTCCAGACATTGGAGGCAAGTCTGTCACTTTTTCTGTTGTTAACGTAGTCTCAGCCACTTCTCAAATATCAGTTTAGTGTCTTTGTTTCTGTGATTTTCTTCCACTGTTCTATCAAATGAGAGTTTTTTTCTTCTAGGATGTGCTGTTTACATATTCATTATTTTTTGATGGAGCTCTTTAGGTCTAAAGGCCTGTTCACATCAAGACAGTTGTGCAATTTTGTGTTTCTGACACCCGCTTGTCATGTATTAGGAAGTCAAACAGAATGTACATGTTTTCAAACAGCCATTCAGAAATATGTATTCACTATAGTGTATTCATTATTATCGCTTAGCAAACTACGGTACTCTGTTCGTGAGCACCACCAATCGTAGTTTAACTGCAGTGTCTCTGGGCATGTGACCAAAAGTTGAAAACCCAATTTAAAAGTGTAATCCGGCTTTAAAAAAAAAATTTTAATCCTGCCGTCACCTGTGCGCAATGAATCTTGGGATAGTCTGGGCCGCAAAGGATCCATGCGTTGTATCCTTTGTGGCCCGGGTGTAGGGGAATTTATTGTTAAGACCCGAGGAGCACCCTTCGTACATTTTGATTTCATGAAGACTTTAAGTCTCATAAGCTTGAAGAAGTCAATCAAATAGTTTAATATTTCGAAGGATAAATATTGATTAACACTTGATTACAAACAACTCAAAATTATATACATTAAAGGGGCAGTGGATTTAAGAATTCACCTTTTCACAGGAAACAAAGCACGCATTTCAAGGCCGCATTTGAGGGAGCCTTCGAAAAGCAGCGTTCACACTAGAGCATGCATTATTTCTACTAACACTGCAGCTGTCGTAATATGACATCACACTGTACAGCGTCTTTTTTCAAAAATAATTCAACATATAATACATCCAAAATGTAAAAATACACAATCTACTCCACTTGACTTTACTCCACCAAACTTGAATTTTGGACCGCTGCGAAATTCACATGAACTTGAATTTCTTGAATCTCCAGCATTCACATGCATATGAATGGAAGTCAATGGAATGAAAAGTGTAGTGTGACAAACCCTTAAAAGAATATGTCGCTTTGACGGCTTGCGAAGGTTCGCGTTGGTCTGAACCGATGCATTAACAGCCGTACATTCAAATAAAAACGTTTATTGCACAGAATTTTGCAACAAACTTTGTCTTGGTATGAACAGGCCTTAAAATAGAATTCAAGACATATAAAAACAAGGCTTTTTTTGTATATCTCCAGGCCCAGCTATTTGTGTCTGTGTTGCTGCCATTACCAGCTCAGGAGGAGCGTTTTGTTGTTTATGTTGGTTGTGCCTTTGCATTGAAGGTGAGTTCAAATATGTACATCAGCTTATACACTACTACAGTTTACATAATGAAAGTAATACTGTCTTTTCTCTCCTTTCCCTTTCTTCCCAGCTTAACCCAAGTCTTATTTTTGTTACAGACTGTACAATTTCTTCATAAGCTCTTTGTTCAGCTATCTGTGGATATTTTCTTCATAGACTGGGAAAGACCTCGTGGTAAATCCAGTAAACACGTGGAGGGTAATTACATTGTTCCTCTAATGTGTTTTTCAAATACACGTTCCAGTATACCTATATAACTTTTAATCCTTTTTATTTATTTATTTTTATTATAAATATTCTATATTAATGTGTTGTAATGTGCTCAGGGTCTGGTGAAGCAAAAAGTCAAGCATCTCCTGTCAGTATCTGGAGAACATATTTTGTGGCCAATGAGTGGAATGAGATTCAGACCGTTCGCAAGATCAACCCCACTTTTCAAGTCATCACTGTGCTCTTTTTTCTAGAGGTGAGTCCAACAGAACGCAACATCTCTGATCTACAGTTTGCCTTAAAAGCTTATTCTCAAACTGGCCACTCAGATTATGCCACTTTGTTAAGGATTGTGTTAACAAATAATGAATATTGTGCTTGCAGGTGGTGGGCTTCTCAAATTTGGCTCTAAGAGACCCCTCGTCCAACCTGCGTCGAGCTCCTGAGGCATACACACCTTCATACAGCCTCATACTCCGCTACGGTGTGGCTTCTGCTATGTGGCTCTGCATTGGCTTAATGCAGGTAAAAAACATATATACTCAAAGACAAGCAGTCTGCCTCTTTGTGTGTGTGTCACCTGGGATATTTCACACATTTCTTTTTTGTATCATATTACTTTAGATGATATTCTTCACAGTATTCCATGAGCGCTTTGTTGAAGACAAGATTCGCCAGTTTGTAGATTTGTGCTCAATCAGCAATGTAAGTATTAGGCAAAAAAAACTTCTTTGCAGTTGAACAGATAGACTATAATTCATAGCCAAGAAATGTACAATTTTAGACCATATCATACGTAATGGTTTAATGTTGCTTTTTTTTCTTTGAATGTATGTATATGTGTCTGTTAGGTCTCAGTGCTTCTGCTGTCTCATCGATGTTTTGGCTACTACATCCATGGACGTTCTGTTCATGGTCATGCTGACACTAACATGGATGAAATGAATACAAACCTGAAGAGAGAGGCGGTAAGATGGATTTTGAGTATTACATTTTAAATAGAAGTATGAATGGGAGACTTATTTTATTTGTATGTGTTTTAGGACAATCTGTGTGGCCAAAGGGGACTTTTGCCAAACTCTGACACTCAGACATTTCAGATTTCAATAACCAACCGCCTGCGAACTCAATATGACCGGATAATTGAGCCAATCAACAGGGTATAAACACAACTGCATACACTTATATATACTTGTACAGTCGTGCTCAGAATTAATCATACCCCTGGTAAATATGATAAAAAATGGCTGTAAAAAATAAATCTGCATTGTTTATCCTTTTGATCTTTCATTCAAAAAATTGGCAAAAATCTAACCTGTCATTGAAGTAAAAGAATTTAAAGTGTGGGGGAAATCACATTATGAAATAAATGTTTTTCTCCAAAACACATTGGCCACAATTATTGATACCCCTAGAATTTTTTATGAATAAAATATCTCTGAAGTATATTCCCATTAATATTTACCTTTTTTAGCACACCAGGGTGACTAGGAACATGAAATTGTCCACCTATGACTTCTTGTTTCACAGGAGTTTATATATGAGGAAGCACAAAGGCCAAATTCCCTGAATCATCCATCGCAATGAATAAAACCAAAGAATACAGTTTTGATTTGCAGCAAAAGATTGTTGAGCATCACAAAATAGAGAGTGGCTGTAAGAAAATAGCTAAAGAATTGAAAATCCCCATTTTGACCATCAGGGCAATAATTAAGAAGTTCTAATCAATTAAGATGTTACGAATCTGCCAGGAAGAGGACGTGTGTCTATGTTGTCTTAATGGACGGTGAGGATGAAAGTTTGAGTGGCCAAAGACTCTTCAATAATCACAGATGGAGAATTGCAGAGATTAGTTGAGTCTTGGGGTCAGAAAGCCTATTAAAAAAAATCAAACAACCCCTACATCCCCACATGTTGTTTGGGAGGTTTTCAAGAAAAATGCTCCTCGCTCATCCAAAAACAAACTCCAGCATATTCAGTTGTCAGACACGACTGGAACCTCAGACGGCACAGGGTTCTGTGGTCAGATGAAACTAAAAAAAGAGTTTTTTGGCAGCAAACACGCTAGATGGGTTTGGTGCACATAAGGATAAAAAGTACCCCATGTGTAGAATTTAATATACAATTGGATCTTTAATGTTGTGGGCATATTTTTCTGCTGGAGGTCCTGGACTTCTTATTCAGATACATGGCATCGTGGATTCTATCAAATATCAACAGATAAAAAATCAAAACCTGACGCCTTCTGTTAGAAATCTTATAATGGGCCGTGGTTGGATCTTCCATCAGGACAACGATCCAAAACAAACATCAAAATCAACACAAAAATGTGTTAGGGAGCACAAAATGAAGCTTCTGCCATGACCGTCCCAGTTTCCTGACCTGATGAGTGGAGTGAACTGAAGAGAAGAAGCACCAACATGTATCTGGGAATCTGAAGGATCTGGAGAGATTCTGTATGGAGGAATGGTCTCTGATCTCTTGTCAGGTGTTCTCCAAACTCATCTGGCATTATAGGAGAAGACTCAGAGCTGGTATCTTGGCAAAAGGAGATTGCAAAAAGGTATTTAATAATAGGGTATCAATACTTGTGGCCAACGTGTTTTGGAGAAAAACAATTATTTCATAATGTGATTTCCCCCCAACTTTCAATTCTTTTACTTAAATGAAAGGTTAGGATTTTGCCAATATTTTTAATTAAAGATCAAAAGGATAAACGATGCAGATTTATTTTTTACAGCCATTTTTGATCATATTTACCAGGGGTATGATTAATTCTGAGCATGACTGTATATTTACTTTGATTACTTATATACTTTTATTTACTTACATTTGACTATTTATGAATAATTTTTACTTTTGAAGACATTACATTTATGCAATTGGCAGATGCTTTTATCCAAAGCTAAGCCCTATTCAGATAGGAGTAGTTTTCTAAACGACTTTGAGTTACAATTCTTATCACTCAACGTCTGATTTAATGTACTGATTCCAACGGGACTAAAATCTCAGTGTTCATTACAGAGTGTTTGTTTTCTAGACGTGGGCATTACAGAAGGTCATGTGCTGTGTGTGCGTGCAGTAGTACGTCATATGTGACCCTGGACCACAAAACCAGTCACATGGAGCTATTTTATGAAATTGAGATTTATACATCATATGAAGGCTGAATAAATAAACTTTCAATTGATGTATGGTTTGTTAGGATAGGACAATATTTGGCCGAGATACAACTATTTGAAATCTGGAATCTGAGGGTGCAAAAAAATCGAAACATTGAGAAAATTGCCTTTAAAGTTGTCCATTTATTTTCGCGATTGTGCTGCATTCACTCACAAAAATAAATGTTTCATATATTTACATTAGGAAATTTACAAAATATCTTAATGGAACATGATCTTCACTTAATATCCTAATGATTTTTGGCATAAAAGAAAAAATAATTTTGACCCATACAATGTATTGTTGGCCATTGCCACAAATATACCAGTGCGACATTTTACTGGTTTTGTGATCCAGGGTCACATATAGTATGACGTATATGTCTTTTAATTTATTATTTGTTAATATAATTTTAATTTAAACCCTATTTAAGTAAACTTCCCGAGTTTATTGCAGTGGCTGTTTATAATAAACCTACATACGTGAGCAGAGAAATCTAGAGAAGTATGTTACCTGACACTAATATTTAAATGGATAGTCTTTACAGATTCCGCCATTTGGCTTTATTTATTGATTGTATGTGTTATTTTTTCGTCTGATACCATCCATATTGAAACTAAATGAAAGCATGCCGAAGACTGGTGCACTAACGGTAGCTCGGGTAGGTCAAAAAACACGAGGAGAAGTGGTAAGATTATATAATATCAGCAATCACAGACATTCGCATTCGGACGGGATTAGATTTCTCAGAGGACCACTGAGTTCGCTGAAAAACAGAATGGTAATTTGCTCTGTAATTTTTACTGAGGTGTTGTGAGAAAATCACAAAGTACGTCTGTGAGAAATTAATTTCTATAACGTCCCCCTGGAACACTAGTCCCGTCCGAATAGGGCTTTACATTGCATTGAAAGTATACATACTATCAGTTCCTGTATTCCCTGGGAATCAAACACAAGACATTGACGTTTTTAGCGTTAAGCTCTACAGTTTGAGCTACTAAGTATACTCTCACACAAATCTCTCTCAGTAAGGGTGGCTAACAATGTCTCTACCCCTACAGAGAAATGGTCCCTCAAGGTTGGTGGATGCTTCAGCCAATCCATGTGAGCAGAGCACAAAAGCGTACCATACAATGAACCGATTCCTGGGCTCTGTCATCGATCACGTGAGGATTGTATTTCATTGATACTTGTGATTTTCCTGTAGTATATTGTGGTTTGTTGGTGTTTTGATTTGCTCATTCTGAATGCTGTATTCTCAGGCACACCGTGAGATGGATTACATCGTGAAAGATAAGCTGCTGTTTGAGAGATTCATCGGTATGGAGTTTTTAGAGCCACTGGATAAAAGCATCTTTTATAATGGTAAAAACACTATGATGATCATATGCACACATAATAAATCCCAGTTGTTGGGATTTTACAGTTAAAGACCCAAGGACCAGATATGATGAATGAAGATCAGGAGTTAGAAGTGCAGTTAATTGAAGACAGGAATCAGAATTATAATAAATTGAAAACATTTTTTTACTAAAGATAGTTTGCAGTTTCATCATGCAGAAGTCAGCTTCAAGACTTGCAAGGAGTTTGTAGGCTGCCCCCCCCCCCCCCCCCCCGTACATTAAATTCTCCACCACAATTATACCTTACACCTACGTCATTACTTCAGTTTGAATGATTCTGATTGGCTAAGAAATAGATAAACATAGTACATTTCCACACTTGGACTGATAGGCAGTCGCACATCTCCATAGTCTGTACGGCTAACACCCGGACCCTGAGTTAGGTATGGGTGGCCCTTCGAGTTCATGAGAATGTGTGTCTAGGCGCCAGGATATCGAAATAAATAAGTCTGTAACAAAGAATACTAGCGCACATACACAGATACACGGCTTCTTCAAGGTTGGAGTTAGTTGAGCTCTTCTCTAAACGGGGAACTTTCCCAAAATATTCAGATAACATGTTCTTTCTCTCAGTGAGAGGTTCGTTCAGACAATATTCCATTACTATTCTCTAGTATTTGAGTATTGAAAAGTTGAATTTAATGCTTTAATTAAGAAGTGGTCATGAATACAACAGGTGAAGTATTCACAGTGACCTTGGCTGCCTAGGTCAGCTAGAAGAGTAGATATATGTTTTAACACATGTTGGGTGCTTCTCTCAAAAACATGGAGAGAGCACATTCCATTAAACGGACTTATAATTCTATAACTACATAAATCTTATAAGCTTAAAGAAGTCAGTCAAATCATTTAATATGTAAAAGGAAAAGTATTGATTAATACCTTGATTGTAATCACTCATTGAAGCGGCAGTGGATTTCCAGAATCCACTCCCTTCACAGTCATTAGTGTTCTGAGTGAATATCTTTGTGTTTATCTTCCTTCAGATGATTCTCACTCATTCGCTGATGTCCTCTTTTATGGTAATGAGGCTGTGCTGTTGATTTTTGACACTCTCTTTTTCTGTGTGGTGGATCTGGGCAGTCAGAACTTCGTTCTCGCAGCTGTGTTAACATACCTCCAGCAACTGGTTAGTACATGTGGATATGTTAATAGGCTGGTTGGTTTCATTCGATTGTTTTGAGGTGATGATTAAAATGAAGCTTTAATATGCTCTCCTTTAGGTCTTCAGATTAATCCGAAATGGATTGGGCCGCAGGAACCTAGCCAGCAAAACTCTGGTTGACAAAAGATTTCTCATCTAGTTCCTCTGCTTTTTCTATCTGCTTTCTGTTATTGTAATGGTGATTGTGTTTTATGCCATAGCAGCCTTCAGGTTTATTCTACAAACTTTTGTATTTTTTTTGCATAAAATTATTATTTGTGCAAGATTTTTTTTGTACTTTCAAAGCCAAGACATTTGGGGGTTTGATGTATCAATGTTTTTATATTTAAATATTTTTGATCAATTAAATCATTACTTGGTTTTACATATGGTGGCCTTCCTGAGTAAATCTGAGACATAATAGATTGCTTCAAGTTTTTGTAGCTCAGCACACAGTCTGAAGTTCTTCAGAGCACACAAGGCAGACACATAGTGATGACTTGTAAGTGTTCCTCTTGTTAGTTCTGAATACATGGTTCTCTTGGAAATTATGTATGTCTGCAAATTGTTTTTGATACTTGTGCAAAATTGATTCTCAGGCCCCAGCGAGGATCGAACTCGCGACCCCTGGTTTACAAGACCAGTGCTCTAACCACTGAGCTATGGAGCCAGACCTGTTCTGGTATTGTCCTCATTACCATTTGAAAAGTACACAAGAACACCTTGCTTGGCACTTCAAAGGGTGTGTCCAACATTTCCCTGTAGCTTTGATTGTTTAAAGTTTAGGAGGAATGACAAACAGATGACTCATTTGTCACAAATTACATCTTTCTATCTGCATAACTTTGTTTGTCCAATCGCACATATATTTACAATGACATGGCAGTGATGACGTGATCAGAACTGTACCGAAACAGCTCAAAGACCCGAAGTCCACAAGAGGCCCAAATTTAAGACCCTGTCCGGGACCATAAAATAAGAGATCTGTCATTGTGGCACCAGCAAGTCTGACCTAACTGGTTATTCCTCCAAGGATGCTTGCATCAACTGAGAAAAAGCCCACTCTAACATTGTCACCTGTAGATGAACCAAGACAAATGGGCCAGAAGTTGGCACATCCCAACTATCACAAGGATAAATCATGAGTTAAGAAAAAGGAGGGTGATTCCCTCCCAAGACAGAGAGCTTAAACAGACTCCCTTTTGTGACCCTCTTTTAACCTTATCCTGGAACACAGGACTGAAACCACTCTGAATAGCACAGAGACTGAATTAACATATCAAGACGCATCAGATCATTCCAAAAACAATGATATAAATACAATTATTAATTCCCTTTGAGCTTAAATTATATAAAGTTAAAGAAATTTCAGATAAGAAAGTTGTTCATATCATTGTTTGTCTGCAGCTTGCTGTAATTAAGATGTTTCCAAGTTTGTTTGCACTCACATATAGTCTGAAGTCTTTCCCAGTGTTGAACGTTTATCAGATCTGTTTGACTGATTTTGTTCTATTAGATTGACAGCCATTTATGTCTGCAAACTCATTTTGATACTGGCTCAAAAGTGTTAGGGGGTAACAGCTTAAGGACCCAGAACCAGACATGATGAAAGAAGACCAGGAGTCGTGAGGATCAATCAAATAGAGAAAAATTTACTGAAGAATAGTTTGCAGTTTCATCGGTAGAGGGTCAGGGTCTCATGAGGAGGTCGCAGGCCAGACTCTACCTTACACAAAATCTCACACCAGTTATACCCTTTCCAAGGGCATGAATTACATCATTGCTAACAGGTTAGCTTCTTCTGATTGGCGAAGAGTCCATAAAATCAAAAACACATCTTCACACATGGATCGATGAGAGTAAACCACCATTAGTAAAGATTGTTGTCGTCAAATTCCTAGATTTAGTCCTGGGGATGACCTCGGAGGTCGTGGAAACGCGTCTCTGGGTCTGGTCTGTTGTTGCATACCGAAGTGTACCATAACTCCTAAACAGGACCTGCACAGAACATCCAACGTACGCACAAAGCACAAGGCAGTCACAGTTTCCTCAAGGTTGGAGAGGGCCTGAGCTCACTATCATCAGGACAGACTAACAAAACATACTGATAAAACATTCCCTCAGGAAGAAGTACAGATAATGTTCACTTTAATCATTAGAGAAATACACACAAAAGAAATACAATTCTGTAAATCAAATCAGGTGTCACATAGAGTCTGACCCCTGGAACCCTAACTAGTCAGCTAGAACAGATATATAGTCTACACGTGGTGAGGGTCTTCTCCAAACCCGAATTCTTCTTGTAGCTATTTTCCACTACAAAGAGCCTGTTCTCTCAAGGCCCTCTTTCAGGTCAACAAAGATTAGTCACAAACATCAGAGTGCACCTAGAAAGAAGCTGGTTAAACACTCACAGCAACATGTGGTTAATAGTATATATGAATCATTCATGGAATATAAAAAATTGATTAGTAATTTTTATAGGAATAATGTAAGCACTCAGAAGGATATATATATATTGAAGAGACAAGGGATTCTGACCCCAAGGGTTCTTGATTGCTCAAGCTGTAACGAGGATCGAATTCGTGACCCCAAGGCCAGTGTTCTAACCACTGAGCCTCAACTGTTTATTTCCTGTCCTATCTGTATCTGTAAGGGGTGTGTCGATCTTTTTTATGAGTTTGTGTTATTTACATTTGACTATCAACCCAGTACTATATGGTAGGTCTAGTGTGCCAAAAGGTCACTAATAGTAATTCACTAGTTTCTTTGCTTAGTTGCAGCCAGTATTGTGTTTGTTTTGTTTGATTGGTCAAGACATTGACACTGGTGTGAGCACAAATATAGTTATCGTATATCTTTATAGTTATCCCTCATGCATTTTAGAAGATTTCTTGCATTCTGCAGAGATCTTAGGCCCTGTTTACACCTAAGATGCTTTTTTTTGTTGTTGCAAGTGGACGATGCTAAATACAGGTGTAAACGTTATGAGCTTCTCCACTTTTGACCACTTTCAGAGGTAGTCGAAAACTTATTAAACCGGATTGCTTTTGTAGTGTAGATGCTCATGTGGTTGAATGTGTTTGAACAGCCACCAAAGACTGGCAACACACCAGTGTGTTTTGTAAAAGTGCAACAAAACTAACTGTCAAACTCCACTATGTTGTGCCAAACCACACGGATTATGTTCAAAATTGGCATCATCATTCTTATCCTTTCCATTCGCTTCATAGCTTCATTTTATAAATCGTATTTGTGTGCTGCACTAAGTGCTCCCGTGAAAGGGATGTAGAGTGAGATGAAATCATAAGGGAGACAGGAGACACATTTAAAATGTATGTTAATGGAATGCGTCTCGGCTGACCACTTGTGATTGGATCACTGAAAACATCTTAAAGTGAAACCATGAAATCAAAATGGACAATTCTTGTTTTGTTTTTATGGAATATTGCAGAATTTATTATAATTGATTTATCCATGCATATCATTTTTTTCATTCATGTGCCCTCTTAATCTTTAATCAAAATAACTTCCCCTCTCGTTCGCAGCAACATCTCTTCTTTTGTCTGATAATGTGTTTACTGGCAGGAGGGCGGTACAAGTCACTCACATGAGATCACACCAATAGCAACGACAATAATTTAATCAATTCCCAATGGACAGTCCCACCCTGAATTGTGACTTATTCATGAAGCCATTTCTCTTGGAAATACTTCACAATAGGGAAAAAAGACATTCAAAATTGCTGTGGAACAAAGTCACTTTGTTATTCTAATTGAATGGACCATTTGGTTCACACCTTTACAGACGCATACAGATAGTGCTGACTGCGTCTGAGGCAGTCACAATAATCTGATTAAAGACAACTCAAAATACACATAATCTTTAAGACATGGGTCCACATCACTAGTTTCCACTTGTGAGTCCTTTCTCCTGTATGATTGTATCTTTCCTAGTCATTGTTAGGAAATTCTTTTCTTTTTTTGATTGCTTAAATGTACCTTTCATGTATCATTCAGGCCACACACACTTATAGATTAAAGATTACAGTCAAAAAAATATGTTTACTAGTAACATTAACAGAGAAAATAAATAGGGTCAATGTTGATGTCAAGCTGACTTAAAAAGTTAAATTGATTTGCTATGCAATTTTCTTTTCTTTATATAATCACCCAGCCGTGGTGATGGAGAAAATTCATACACTCTTAAAAATAAAGTTATGTATTGGCATCTATGGTTCTGTGAAGAACCTTTAATGTCAAAATGTTCTGTATAGTTGAAAAAGGGTTAATTGGATTATTAAAATGTTCTTTACACTAAGAAAAAAAAATTGTTCTTTTAAGAACTGTTAACTGAAATGTTCTTTTGGGAATCCAAAATGTGTCTTCTACGACATCACTGTGAAACCCCCCCTTTAGAAACAGAGTGTGTACACTAAAATTCAAAACTTTAGGGTCAGTAGGATTTTTTTAAATGTTTAAAGTCTATTATGCTCACCAGGGCTACATTTATTCAATCAGCAAAAACATTAACATTGTGAAATACTATAATTTAAAATAACTGTTTTCTATTTTAATATATTTTAAAATGAAATGTATTCCTCAAATGGCATAGCTGAATTTTCAGCATCATAACAAGTTTTAAGTGTCACATGATCCTTCAAAAATCATTCTAATATGCTGCTTTGTTGCTCAGCAAAACATTTCCTATTAGCATCAATGTTGAAAACAGTTGTGCAGCTTAATATTTCGTTTTACATCATTATGCCATCTGACCAGATTGGGAAAGGGCCACATAAATAAAGTAGGTTGAGATATGAGCAATCTAAAATAGGTGTCTAGGACACGTGATAAAATATCATAAATCAGATTTTCTAGGACATTGCCACTACACTAACTAGTGATTTATTTTACTGGTTGCAACCAATTGTGTCTGTTTTGTTTGATGAGTCAAGACATTTCCCTGCAGCTTTAGGAAATGGCTACATTTGACCTCTCAGGATGGATGATGATCAGATTACTATCAGTGATGCTTCTCAACCTTTGTTTTTTTCTGATCCTGAGCAGGTTTGAGTTACAGACTATAGCAACTCTAGAATGAGCTTTGAAGAACCTAACAGATAACTAAGCAATCCACGTACGAAGAACAGGCCCCTGCTTGGTTCTTTTTTATTGCATCTGTAAACTTACTTTGATAACTACTCAAAAGTGTCCTTCAGATGTCTTTCAGGCCCCAGCGAGGATCGAACTCGCGACCCCTGGTTTACAAGACCAGTGCTCTAACCACTGAGCTATGGAGCCAGACCTGTTCTGGTACTGTCCTCATTACCATTTGAAAGGTAATGACACTGTGTGTGCGTTTGTAAGGGGTGTGTCTATTAGCATTGTATTATTATTATTCCCAAACTAGGTGAGAAACCATCTGATCTGTGGTTTCTCACTTTTTCCTTCTTCTTGCTCTCTGCTACAAGTAGTTGTAGTTTCTTTATTTCAACATTGTAGTCAATTATAAAAAAAATTACTATCATTTATTCATTATTGATTATACATTTTGTTAAACTTTTATTCTTCATTTAAAGAAATGAAATGATTTCCATCACACTGCTTTGTCTGTTTGGATCTCACTGCATCAGTAAAAATCATTTTTTAGACAACAAAAGTTACGTGTCATTCTGAGCAATCTATTCACTGTTTGTTTAGAAATAATATTGCAATGCTAATAGACACACCCCTGACAAACGCACACACAGTGTCATTACCTTTCAAATGGTAATGAGGACAGTACCAGAACAGGTCTGGCTCCATAGCTCAGTGGTTAGAGCACTGGTCTTGTAAACCAGGGGTCGCGAGTTCGATCCTCGCTGGGGCCTGAAAGACATCTGAAGGACACTTTTGAGTAGTTATCAAAGTAAGTTTACAGATGCAATAAAAAAGAACCAAGCAGGGGCCTGTTCTTCGTACGTGGATTGCTTAGTTATCTGTTAGGTTCTTCAAAGCTCATTCTAGAGTTGCTATAGTCTGTAACTCAAACCTGCTCAGGATCAGAAAAAAACAAAGGTTGAGAAGCATCACTGATAGTAATCTGATCATCATCCATCCTGAGAGGTCAAATGTAGCCATTTCCTAAAGCTGCAGGGAAATGTCTTGACTCATCAAACAAAACAGACACAATTGGTTGCAACCAGTAAAATAAATCACTAGTTAGTGTAGTGGCAATGTCCTAGAAAATCTGATTTATGATATTTTATCACGTGTCCTAGACACCTATTTTAGATTGCTCATATCTCAACCTACTTTATTTATGTGGCCCTTTCCCAATCTGGTCAGATGGCATAATGATGTAAACCGAAATATTAAGCTGCACAATGTCGTGGAAATTTCTTTATCCTAAGACTTTATCAAATAAGAGACACAGCGATACTTCTCAAAAGTGAATAAGCAATGCTTTATTTCTTGCAAGAAAGGCGTTCTACACACAGACAATGTCTAGCATGAGAAGACAAAGTGTCCTCCTCTTTTCAAAGTTAATATAGTACTTTCTTCAGCATCCACACCCTTCCTTAACACCTCTCGTCTTATTTGCTATTGGTGTATCAGCAAACATATTACCCTATATGGCATGTTCAATTCTGCTGATCCTGCTCTTATGCGTGAAAAAAAAAAAAAAACATAGAGTCTGATATGAAAAACAAGTTCGATATGAAAAACAAGTTTGATAAGAAAAACATAGAGTAATTATTCATTAGAACACAGCACACTTCCTTTCCTTTATGTGGGAACACAGCCCACTAGGGACAAGATATCCCACCATATTTCACTCAAGCCTACGTGTGTTATGCAGCTTATATCCATCAATGCATTCAAGATAAGCAAGAATAAAGTTTCCATTACAAAAGCATAAGTAAGAATAAAATTTCCATTACAACAACTCATCAATTCAACATTGATGATAATAGGAAATGAATTGTTGAGCAACAAAGCAGCATATTAGAATGATTTCTGAAGGATCATGTGACACTGGTTATGATGCTGAAAATTCAGCTATGCCATTTGAGGAATACATTTCATTTTAAAATATATTAAAATAGAAAACAGTTATTTTAAATTATAGTATTTCACAATGGTAATGTTTTTGCTGATTGAATAAATGTAGCCTTGGTGAGCATAATAGACTTTATTTAAAAAATCCTATTGACCCCAAAGTTTGGAATTTTAGTGTATTGTAAGGGGGGTACAGTTGTAAGACCCAGGACCAGATATGATGAAAGAAGACCAGGAGTCGTGAAGTTCAATCAAATAAGTAAAAATTTACTGAACAATAGTTTGCAGTTAAATTGGTAGAGCCAGTGTCAAAGTCTCACAAGGAGGTCGCAAGCTAACTCTACCTTACACAAAATCGTACACCAATTATACCATTTCCAAGGGCATTCATTACATATTTGCTACTTCTGATTGGCTAAGAGAACATAAAGTCTAAACAATTCTACACTTATAGATAGACAGTAGGGTACATTGACATTAATCAAGATAATTGTCGTCCGAGTCCCTGAAGGTTCGATGTTGACCTCGGAGGTCGTCGAGAAGGGTCCCGAGATCTGCTGCTACATATCACGAGACCTGCACAGAATATGCAACGCATACACAAAAGCACGAAGAGCATAACAGTTCTAACAAGGTTGTAGAGAGCCTGAGCTCATTGTTATCAGGACAGACTACCCAAAACATACTGATAACACCTTCCCTCCTCAGAAAGTACAGATAATATTCACTTTATTCTCTAGAGAAATACACATGAAAGAAATACAATTCTGTGAAATAGATCATATAAGTCACGTAGAAGTTGACCCCTGTAACCTTAACTTGGTCAGCAGAAAACAGACACAGAGCCATCTGATGGGCCTTCAGGCTTGCCCTCTTCTATTAGTTATTAGCTGTTTTCCCAATACAAAGGACCTGTTCTCAAGGACCTCGTTTAGGGCAATAAAGATTAGTCACAGACACCATAATGCACTTAAAAATATATGAGCAGAAATGCTGACAACAAAAGGATATTGATATAGAGAAGAGGCAAGGGATTCTGACCCCAACCCTTCAGTATGCACACTCTGTTTCTAAAGGGGGGTTTCACAGTGATGTCATAGAAGACACATTTTGGGTTCCCTAAAGAACATTTCAGTTAACAGTTCTTAAAAGAAAAAGAAAATTCTTAGTCTAAAGAACATTTTAATAATCAAATTAACCCTTTTTCAACTATACAGAACATTTTGACATTAAAGGTTCTTCACGGAACCATAGATGCCAATAAATAACTTTATTTTTCAGCTAGTATTTTTAATATAATATATAAATATAAATAATTTAGCATACTATATAACTATAAACCGAATAGTGCATGGTAGGCCGACAGTGAGCTAAAACGTTAAAAACTAGGTTGTAGTTTCAATATTTTATACATTCAATGATGAGGGGTAAAGCTTGGGCACATTTGAACTCAAATCAAAGCAAAGCCTATTAATTGTATTTAATTATATTAATCTGTAATCAATTAATATGTCCTTCACATTCATTAAACAGATTTATAAACCATAATCTATAGATATGTTTGACACCACCAACTTTGAAACTATCAACAAAAAGGCTGCATCTACCACTATTAAAGTATAAGCTAAGCTATATAAAATATCTTGAAAGACACTTTTAAAAACACTACTGCTTGAGTATTGTGTCAGATGAAACGTTTGTGTAATGAAATCCCTACCTGGCTTTGATTTATACAACCTCTAAACATCATATGTAGCATAGGCTATAGGTTATGACGGTATAGGGTTGGCCTAATAAGAAGAAGTGAGAAAAGTGCCCACAAAACAATGAAAATTAATATACGAATAGAAGTGATTTAGGCAATTAGCCTACTCTTCATTACCCGAACATTATTTGCCTTGAATAAAATATGTTTGCTAAGTACGACAATCGACTAATTAATCATTAATATTTATCGTTCATATGACTTTTATTTTGAAGTTACATCTCTCTCTCTCTCTCTCTCTCTCTCTCTCTCTCTCTCTCTCTCTCTCTCTCTCTCTCTCTCTCTCTCTCTCTCTCTCTCTCTCTCGCTCTCTCTCGCTCTCTCTCTCTCTCTCTCTCTCTCTCTCTCGCTCTCTCTCTCTCTCTCTCTCTCTCTGCACTTACTCCGTAAATGTGCCGAACACCGTGACAGGATAACAGCAAGTTGGTGAGTGAGGAGCTATTTGTAATTTAAAAAAATATATATATATTTACAATTTTTTTTTTTTATTACATATTTTACTACACAAGAGAAACTTAATTTAAGAATGGTATGTCTAGTAAATATTCAAAATCTATGTGATAGGCCTATTTCAAAACACAAAAACAAAAAGAGTACACTGTTGATTTTGTCATTCAAAGCTGTACATGATTATGTGATGTACAAGTATTACAGGATTTCAAAATTATTAATAGAAAAGTTCAAAGTTTAGCAAAAAAAAAAAAGTTTATTAGATTTAATTTTTATTTTTTAACTTTTATAATAAAATGGACTGGAAATAAGCTGTTCTAAAATGTACAAGAGCAGATGGAAGTGGTCGATAGCAGCTAAAATGTTCTCAAAATGCTTCAGTGCTTACTTTCTTTGGACATGTCTCTATAGTCTTAGACATGCCCACAGTTTCGATTTCCACACAAACCATATAATACCAACCGTTTTACTCTTGATAAAAGCAACGCTACTCTTTATTTAAATGCAAAGCTAAAGTTAAGTTTTGGCTGAGATCAATTTATTTAAATATTTTCACTGAATGTTACTTTGTTCCATTGTCAAAATGTGTTAATTGTAACTTGGCTTTTAGACACAAGGCAAACACATTTGTCAAAATAGGACAATAGCACTATCTTCTGATCTGAGTTTTGTTCTGTTTTGATAACTTTTTTTAATTTGGTTGCTATAAAAGAGTTGTCTTTTTTCATACATTTGTTGAAAAAATCTCTAAATTGGAGAATGCTAACATAATAAAATATGTAACATTTCTATTCATACAGTGCAACAAGCCATCACAGTCCAATTTCAGAAGTGATTTTCATCTCATTAACAGCTTTTCTCAACCTGAAAGAATGATTCGCAAAAATGAGAGAGGGTGTAATGAAATATCCTTTAAGGGGAAGCACCTGAAGCTTGAAGAGCTTAAACAGAATGATTTGCTCAAACGGAATGTTTACCTCTATAATTCGATTCGACCACAACCTGAGAAGGTGGAGATTGAAGTGTCATACCTTCGGCATAACACTAACCTCCAAGGATACCATGGCATCCGGGATTCTGAAGGGTTTAAAAAGCCGTCACGAAGCGACTCACCAACACGCGATCTGGTATGGTGGAGCCCAGACATTTCAAGACATGATATTTCTATCGCTGAGGAGCAATACTTGAATAGGCAAGACATTTACGATGATGTGAAACCTTTCCTGCACAAGTTTACCTCTTCCCCAGCCTTCCTGTCATCCTCTCGCATGGGGAACTTCCGTTTCAGCATGCCAATCAATGAGTTGTTAAAAAGCTACAAACAACAGTTCTGTGCAGGCCAGAAGCCCAACATTCGCGTTTTTGAGACTGTGGTCTATAAGCAGGAAGTGATGTATTCTATTGTGATTCATGCACCTCATGCACAAGACCTGTTCTCTGAGTATCCCCTGCTTCAGAATACCCAAGATGCAGTGTGTGAGTTCCGTAAAGACACCATTATATGGCGTCCACAGGCAATGAGTAAAACACATCGTTTCTATCTGTCTCGTAACAATCAAGCTATTCGGATACTTGTAAGAAACAGACAAAATTACATGTGGGATAACATCGGAGTGGCATTCCATGTCCCACATGGACAAATCTTCAGCTTCAGCGAGGCAATTCTGATCAAGAGTCTCAGACTCTGTGAGGGCGCTGAGCCAAAACTTAACTCAGAAGAGTTTGTGAAGTGTGAATTTGACCCCATCAGGCCTTAGAGTAAATATGACAAATGATCCATTACCTGCAGTCAGCTCATAAGTATTAAAAGTCCAATTTGGCAGAAGGTTTTTTTAATCACCAATAAGTGTGAAAGTTATGTGGAGGAAATATGTATTTTAACTGCTGTTTTACTATTTTGAGAACATGTCACTATGTATCTGTCCATGCTGTTTTAATAAAACGATGCTAAGGAAATGGATTGTGGCCTCTTTTGTTGTACATTAATGGTTGCTTTTTGATAGGAAGGGAGAGGCAGAAATGATGGTTCTTTATCAGTTTTGCTTTGCTCCCTGTGAATTCCTCTCTGTTTAGATCACACAGCTTACAAAACACAATCATATAGTTGACATTGAGATGTTTCCACTGCATAAAGAAACCAGAACACACTGCACTTTGATATGACTATGAAGGTTTGGCTAACCTTGAACATTTGCTATATATGTACATGTATGATTTACTTTTTGATTTGCGTACTTTTATTATTTTTTTAATTACATTTGTTATGCTGATTAGCTTCTATTTTTTTAGACTGCATTATGCAAATACAGTATCACTCTTAGTTCATTTTCACATGCTTATGAAGATAAGTCTGTATTCTTTGTACTCCAGAAATAATTTTACTGAATATGTTTTAGTCTTTCACTTTCTTTTCACCAGAGAAATTTACTTTTATTTTCCTCTTAAGTGTCACCGGCCCACCGGTGGGCCCAAAATCATTACATATTTAAAACAGTAATATCCTATAATAAACATAAACTAATCTTGACAAACTATATATCATTTGAAAGCTTACAAACTCTAGTTTTCATATTTGGTGAATGATTTCCAAAATAAATTAGAGAGGAGCTGTAATTTATCAATTTGCAACAATAATATTTTCATATTCCTAAGGCGTGTTCAGACCTTTATTTTGAAATAGCAATGAACATGAAAAATCATGAAAGAATGGATGAAACCTCAGTTTGTTTTCATGCCAAGAGTTCAAAAGATATCATCCATTAAATTATTTTAGAAAAAAATATACTAATATGTTTTTAATAACACATATGGAAATGAAGGCGCCCTTATATGGGCAGTAATGGAGTCTGGTTGTCACCTAGTGAAAATGTTTGGTACTGCGCCCAAACAAAATCTCACTGAAAGCTCATTTTTTGAGATATCAACCTAAAATTTGAAACACAACTTATTCAGATTTTTGGCTTTGATTTTCTAGCAGTTTTAGAGTCGGCCAGGTTTTAAAAATATATATTTTATATAAAATATGAATAATAAAATTTTTTAAATTGTACATTTTCATAAACACAAACTTATATAACTTTTTTTTTGTTTCACTTTCTTAATTTATTTCACTTCAACAAAAATCTGCCAAATGTCTTCTTTAAAACAAGACCAATTTTACGTCTATACTCCAAAGCATTCTTTAATTACAACCATTTAAAGTCGAAATGTGCATTTTCATGTATATTTAAAAAAAGGGGGGTGACACTTAAAGGGTTAAAGCAGAAAAAACAAATTGAATCAACGGTTGGAATTCCCCACATTGTGATGTGCAGACATGAGTGTGCACGGTACTTCCGGATATCATTGCATTAGAATTATTAACGACTCGCATATCGTTAGCCTCATAGCATAATTGCCTAAGTCATTTTTTGGCCAAATTGAGATATCTGCCTAACTTTACTGTCAAACCAATGCTGCATCATCCTGCCTTTCTGCCTATGTTCTTAGCCAATCACAACACTTATTAGAATCCAAAAACACTATCTGCCTTAGTCATCTCTTTGACTTAGGCAGTTTTGATACAAACAAAATGGCAGAAAACATGGGAAGACAGATGTCCAGAAGTGATGTTAGCTCTTCTGTTTGATTCGTTTTCATCTGGTAAGAGTTCATATTTCTTCAATTGTCTAGATACTAAATGTAATTTCAGTTAATGAAAGGGATTATAAACTGTATTTTAACTTGAAATCACATTTTTTGCAAGAAGATATGATGAAGTAGCTAGCCAACACTAGCAAAATATTACCTCATTTCTGGTCAGAACAAATCTTTACACTTAAGAAACGTCACCATAAAAAGACATTTAGGCAATTTTAGGCAAGTGAAGTAATTAAGCATTTACTTTTTATTTTAAGTGCAAATAGATTTTTTTTAGAAATTAGACATTTTGACTAGACATAAGTATTTGGTAAGATTTAGATTTTTTTGCAGTGAACCTATGAATGTAACATGATTTACTGTGTTAAAATACTCAACAGCATTTTCTGCTTTATTGTCAGGAAATAAAGATGATACCCTTGTAGTGGAGGAGTTAGAGGATTTAGATAAGAGTAGACCTAAGAAAGAAGGTCATGACGTGGACATGGGGCAACAGATAGAAGAGGAAACAGCCAGTAAAGCCTCCAGAGCTGAATCAGATCCTGATTTAGTGAAATCGATGACACTGTCTTGTCTAGGCACAGAGGCGCGGCCGGTAGTGAGAGGCGCAGAGGCGACAGGGCGAGGACTCCGGGTACGTCCTCCGGATTCTGGCGAGACTGACAGGTCCTCTTCCTCCTAAGTCGGCGAAGGGGCATTGTAGGAAGCAGTGACTTGACTGGCTCTGGATCAGCCGCGCACGCAGGCGTCTGGCCTGGCTCTGGATCAGCCGCGCAGGCGTCAGGCTCTGGATCAGCCGCGCAGGCGTCTGGCTCTGGATCAGCCGCGCAGGCGTCTGGCTCTGGATCAGCCGCGCAGGCGCCAGGCTCTGGATCAGCCGCGCAGGCGTCAGGCTCTGGATCAGCCGCTCAGGCGTCTGGCTCTGGATCAGCCGCGCAGGCGTCTGGCTCTGGATCAGCCGCGCAGGCGTCTGGTCTGGCTCTGGATCAGCCGCGCAGGCGTCTGGTCTGGCTCTGGATCAGCCGCGCAGGCGTCTGGTCTGGCTCTGGATCAGCCGCGCAGGCGTCTGGTCTGGCTCTGGATCAGCCGCGCAGGCGTCTGGTCTGGCTCTGGATCAGCCGCGCAGGCGTCTGGCTCTGGATCAGCCGCGCAGGCGTCAGGCTCTGGATCAGCCGCGCAGGCGTCAGGCTCTGGATCAGCCGCGCAGGCGTCAGGCTCTGGATCAGCCGCGCAGGCGACTGGCTCTGGATCAGCTGCGCAGGCGTCAGGCTCTGGATCAGCCGCGCAGGCGTCTGGCTCTGGATCAGCCGCGCAGGCGTCTGGTCTGGCTCTGGATCAGCCGCGCAGGCGTCTGGTCTGGCTCTGGATCAGCCGCGCAGGCGTCTGGTCTGGCTCTGGATCAGCCGCGCAGGCGTCTGGTCTGGCTCTGGATCAGCCGCGCAGGCGTCTGGTCTGGCTCTGGATCAGCCGCGCAGGCGTCTGGCTCTGGATCAGCCGCGCAGGCGTCAGGCTCTGGATCAGCTGCGCAGGCGTCAGGCTCTGGATCAGCCGCGCAGGCGACTGGCTCTGGATCAGCTGCGCAGGCGTCAGGCTCTGGATCAGCCGCGCAGGCGACTGGCTCTGGATCAGTTGGGCCGATGAGAGGAGGGATAGTAGACGAGGAATTTTTCCACATTCTCCTCCAAAGACAACTTCCCTTACTCTGTTTAGTTTTTTAGGTTGGGGCGTTTTTTAGTTAACAAAGACTCAAAGAAAACACATGGCTAAAATACACTGGGGAAACACATCCGGCAGATAAGACACAGCTGGGGCAAAATTAACGAGCTAATAAATGGGGTGATTAACAGGGCACAGGTGAGACAGATTAACTAATGGAACAGACAAGGGAAAACTAAATCAGAACTAAACTCAAACAGAGACGTGACAGCACCTGAGTGGAACTTCGATTAAGGGTGGAAAAGGAAAACAGTGGTTAAGGTTATACATTAAGAAACAACTTGGTTAAGGTTGGCAATTTACACATCTTGGTTATATTTAGGAAAGTAAAACAACTTTTGTTATGTTATGTTTGTATTTATATGTAAGAGAAAAATGCCTAAGTCATGGCATTTTCTGCCTAAGTCACTTTTATTTGTTAGGCAATTGATGATGGGTCTTTTTCTTTTTGCATACTTGTTCACACATCTGGTTGAATGTACTGTTATAATATCAATAAAAAATAACAATGTGATTTCTAAAAATTTAGTTTTTTCTTGTTTTCCAAAAACATTGAAATATGACTTAGGCAATTATGCTATGAGGCTAACGATATGCTAGAACAAGAACATTAGACACACAGTCGAGTGTTGCCTTTGAGACTGTAAGGTTTTGTTTCCTCACTTTAATCTGTAAAATAAATATATATTTTTTTGTGGGGCCTTTAATTAAAATAACGCACACGGAGCCTACATGGTGTTTATGTTCTTACCAGATATCTGGTATTCCTTTTTACCTTTCCTTGTATGCGCTGATTCATAAGCGACATTCATTTTTAACTTAATCTTCATCATTGTTTATTGTTTATTGTAAAAAGGATCCCCATTAGCTGTCACCAAAGTGAAACGAGCTAGTCTTCCTGGGGTCCACGACAAAAAAGAAATCACATAACAATGTTAATATAAAAACAGCATTATAACATATACATCAATACCACATCACATCATCATAAATTAGTCTGAATAAATTATTACAGTATTACATTCATAAAATAAATATGTCCTTTCCTTACTCACAAATTTAAAAAGTGCATTCTCAGATGGTACCTAAAAGAGTCTTTGCCATTCATTTTACGTATATACAATGGGCAATTATTCCAATGATTGATGGCACGATAAATAACAGTTCTCTTTAAAGCATTTGATTTTGGGCGTGGTAACATCATCAGGCCATCATCCGCAGACCTAGTCTCATGAGAATGTACCTGATCACACCTAACGATTTGGTTATATAAAAAAACTGGTTGAGAAGAATAGACAATGTTTCTAAAAAACTTAGTTGTATTAAAAACCAGCCTTTTCTCCACCGTTAACCATGAGAGCTGACAGTGCATACTAATAGTGTTTGTTCTAATGGGACAATGTAATACTAACCTGGCAGGCAGCTCTATTTTGGGTCGTTTGTAATTTCTTTAGTTGACCTTTAGATATAGATGACCATACAGGGGCACAATAATCCAAATGACATAAAATTAAAGATTTAGCCACCTGCTCCACAATGTCTGTAGGGACATAAGAAAGACACTTCCTCACCATAGAGATACTACCATCTTCTTATCAATATGTTCTTTGTCATTGTTGTTTGAACATCTTTACTCTCATGCACTTGGAGTTCTGCCATTGTTTGGTATCACTTGATGTATTGGCATATGCAGATGCAAGATATCCTGTATCTTTGTAACTGATTAGTAACTGATTTGCTACTTATTCATTTTTATATCCCTTTATCAACTGCTTTTATTGTTAGTTTTCTGCTTATAATTGATCACATGTAAGTTCTCTCTTATTCAGCTCTAATAAAGGTAATCTCAGCTTTATGTTAAAATATACAGTGGTGGTCAGAATTAATGGCACCCCTGGTAAATATGATCAAAAATGGCTGTAAAAAACTTCTAGTTTTATGGCCAGCGTGTTTTGGAGAAAGGCATTTATTTTATAATGTGATTTACCCCCCACTTTCAATTCTTTTACTTCAATGAAAGGTTAGATTTTTGCGAATTTTTTTAATGAAAGATCAAAATGATAAACAATTCAGATTTATTTTTTTACAGACATTTTTAATCATATTTACCATGGGTGCCATTAATTCTGACCACCACTGTATGTTGCCCTGACATTCTTGTGGGTGCCCATTAGGAAAACAGCTTATAATTCATATAAGTGATGTTTTTTGACAATGTAAAAATGCAGAAAGTTTTCTGTGATGGGTAGGTTTAGGTTTATGGGCAGGGTTACTGTAAGGGGATAGAAGATAGCGTACATTTGTACAGTGCAGAGTCCCCACAAAGATAGCGAAACCGAGTTCGCGTGTGTGTGTTTCTGAGGAGGAGATTCTCGCCTAAAAAAAACACCCATGCTTTCGGCGTTTCTCTCGTAGCAGAAGTGGAGAAGTGCGGTCTGAAAACAGCGTCCTCTGGTAGCAGGTAATATCGTTGTTTTTGCGTAAAAAATATTTAATATATGTTTTATGTAATTTTAAATTCATGCACGGGTTTAAACCTATTGTTTAAAGGGGAAAACGAGCGTTTTCTCAGTATCACAGTTTGGCCGTTATTTTTACGCAATGCGATCTAATCGAAACTTAAAATGTTTGCTAGTCATACAAATCTCTCAAATGTGTATTTAGGGTATTATTTGAAAAATTATTCACTTATTGTTGACAATGAGAGATGCGGGCAGTTGTGCAACTGTTAATAATTGCGTTTCCTTTTTAAAATGACTTTAATGAACTCGATTTGTCTTTGTCATGAGGAAACTATAGAGTTGGTGACGCGCAGACGTTCATTTTAAAACTTTCGTTCCTGGGGTTAAATGAGGGAAATAGTGCAATAGAAAACCATTGCACCCCTCGTTGATGACAATTGTATTATTTCATCGTTTTGAATGTAATAGGCTAAATAAATTACTTTTAAAAGCAGATCTGTTAAACAAGGATTTAACAGACCCGACTAAACCAAATCTAAGGTTTTGACTATATGGATTACATATTTTGTTTTAGCTGGAAAGCCAAACTAGTCCTATCACTAGTTAGCAAGAGGAAACACTGAGTGACCTTGTTAAACAGATGATGCTAACCCTACACTATCTGTTCCCCTGTTTCAGAAAGAAAATGAAGCGCAGAAATAACCGCGGTGTTACAGAGACATACTTTGAGGGACAACATTTAAGTCTGTCAGACCTAAAAAAAGAAAAGCCTAATATACAGAACGGGTATCTGTATAAGAACAACATTCCTGCTTATCCTGAATCTGTGGAGTTCCATGTCCAAAAAGTGTCTCATGTCACTGGAGAAGAAGGTCTTAGGGGTATTTTTCTCAATTCAGGCTTCAGACAGCCACCTGAGCTGGTGGCTAGTGATCAACATCATTTCCTCTGGTGGGATTTATCAGTCACATCTGATGACAGATCCTCGGCTGAAGAGCGTTTCCTTACATCATTGTTCCCTCATCGCAGTGCTGCCCAAATTTGCAAGCTGTCACCCATCCTTGAGCACTTCACCACCTCAAAGGCCTTCCAGAAAGAATCTTCCTATGGAAACTTTCGCTTCACCTTTTCATTTAGGCAGCTTCTCTGGCTCTATGGCAAGCAATTCTGTGGTGGCCAAAGTCCAGTTCTGCGTGTTTTTGAGACTGTGCTCTACCGGCGAGAGATTCTCTATAAGATCCTTGTGCACCCTCATGACATACATCTTTATGACCATTATCCTCGTCTTCCTGGTCAGGAGGACGGTGTGTGTGGATACCATGATGGTGCCCTGTGGTGGTGCTGTCAAGCCCCCTCTGAAACCTACAAGCTGAAGCTTGAGGTAAACAAGTTTAATTGTAGTGTTCGTGTGAACACCCACAGAGAAGAATACTATGTGTGGGATCATGTGTGTGTAGCTTTCCACATGGAGCCAGGGTGGGTGTTGCATGTGGACCAGAACAAGCTGTTAAAAAGTGTGAATGCATGTGAAATTTCTCAACCCTGTCTTCTGAGAGCTCCGGAGACTCCACTGAGTTTAAACGAGGCTGAGCATGTATTAGCTAATCTTAAGGCCAGTATGGTCTAAGCTGGTGCTTGAAGCTAAACTCACTGCAGTAGTAAATAAAGTCACTCATGTTAGTTTGATTGAAATTCTTAAAGTGCACAATTGTAAGAAATGTTTGTGAACTCTGTTGTGTACATTGTATTTCTGTTGCATTAATGGCTCCTATCAGGTATAGCATTGTACTTTGCTGTGAAATTAAAAGGTTTTTAACTAACAATTATCTTTAGTGGCATCTTTTTAAAGGACTGATATCTTTTATAACTGCTGGGAACTTTAATTGTTGGTCACAATCTTAATCAAACATTTTGTGTTACTGCTAATTAAACACTTCAGCAGTTATAGGAGGATTTACTTCCTTCTTGCTTATAGATTTCCTCTTGTTTGAAGATTTGAGAAATTAAACTTTGCACTAATCTTTGACTTTAAATGAAAAGATTGTCACATTCATGCAGGAACCCAGATAATGATACACAAGTATCACTTTAACACTTTAAGTGTCTCACATAGTTAATATTTACATTCTTTTTTCTTCATTCTTATTTACAAACCTTTCTAATTTCCACCAGCACACAGCTAAACTGCTAAATACAGATTTGATAGATTGTTTAAATTAGATTTACAGTTTACATTTTTTTTTATTAGGTCTGCAACACTTTTATGACTGTCTTTAATTTACTTTATTTACCATTATTTACACCAACATATTAACATTACTTCAAATAACTTAAATGTCAACTGTGTGTTGAGATGCTAAAGTTTTCCAGTGCATTATAAAGTTAATGTTGGGGTGTACTTTTTGATGCAGGAAACAAAATGAATTCACAATAGGCCTACTGAAAATGTCCTCATCTGCGATATTATCACAGGCTTCAATAAAATAGAACCGTAGTCAGGACCTTATGCTATATTTAATCTGATGTTAACTAAGCAAGACTGTAAAGGACAATACAATGTGTAAAATATCTTAAAGTTGCAGGTCTAATTATCTACTGTTTAAAACAGAATTAGCTTTTCCCAGTCTGGTTCCATTAAGTGTGTAATAGCAGGAGCTAAAATTAAATTATTATCTCTACTTTCCAAGTCCCCAGCTGTTGATCAGTGATCTATTACACAAACTAAAAGGCGCCATTTCAAGTTTCGAAAGTGCGTGGTTAGGTCCATTTTAAACCAGAAGGCGGGAACTGGGCGGAAGCTGCATGCATATTCCTTTCAGCAGAGCGGCAGAATAACAGAACTTGACGAGCGATAACTAAGGTATGGCAAATTTAAAAATGAAGTTGATACTTTATGTTTAAGAGATGTATTGTTCGTGAGTAAGCTGTAGCGCATTTGGTCTCGATTTAGCGCGACACAAGGCAAAGTCGGTTAGAGGCTGTTAAACCGAAACTAATCCCAATGTAACGTTAATTCTAAAGAGGTGAAATGACTCAAATCTCTCAAAAAGAAACACTCAAATAGTGATATTTATCTACTTTCTGAAAGCATTTGATGTTAACCATGACTGACTATGGCTTCTACTGTGTGTGAATGAAAGTATGAAAATTTGAACTATAATGTTCTATACAGAAAAGCCTAAACATAGGTCTGTTTTATTTTTAATGTTCCTTTAAATACGGCAGCTAATGGGCCGAATGACACCTAATGGATGAATCTCTTTTCAAAACCCGATTTGAAAAGAACTCTTAACATAATGACTAGCCTATTTATTTTTAAAGATGCAATATTTCAAGAAGCATCGTGTCTATTTAAACTGAGATTTTTTTTTCAATCTTTGATATCTGTATGTGACGTTTAAGATAATTGTAATAAAGAATCATCAGAATTTAAGTGTTAGAAGTTAAGGCGAGACACGGCAGGCAAAAACATCGATTTTCATGCAGTGGTCAATTTTGAGATTTTGGGCTAGTTTACTCCTTCAATATGTGTTCTTTCAAGCTGTTATAAAGAAAACGTTGAAAATATACATTAAGATGTTATTTTATTACATTTTGTTTACTTGCGGCTGTAAGTTTCTCCCGAATTTACCAGGAAGTTAGCATTACAACGCGACACGCCGAGCTCCGTGAGCCTCCGTCTGTTTACTGAAGTCTGTCATGACCGGTATCACTGTGAAGCTCTGAGTCTCCTGCACAACGCTATGTAACCCAAATATGGGCATTTCCTTTCTATCAGTAACCAATCGTGAATGTCCAAAGGGGGATTTAAAGCTACGACGATTTCTCATTTAGAGCTTTTTAAATCTTTAACTGCCGTTTTCTCAAAATGAGTTTTTGTCATTCTCCAGTAGAAATATCTCAGCCTATGTAGCACCTATGTACACCAAACTTTCCAGTTATATACTTAGCAGTATTCTGAAGATATTTTCAGAGGGATTTGTTAATAAATCATTCCTGGCCTGATTTATGTGACATTTTAATCAAAAAAATATGGTGAAAATCTATTTTTTATGGCTATGGACAGTATATTTTGATTCCCTAGGTAATGAAAGCATATATCCTGAAATCCCTCTGAGTTTTTATTTTCATCTTGTGTGTAAACAAAATGAAAAAATAATTTTTCACCTGGCTTTATCATATGTTCAGATCTATCTACCGAAAATATATGCAAAATCGTGCATATTTAATGAGATAATGCCTAATTTGCATAATTAAACATACAAATTTCTAAAACTTGTAATACATTTTTTTTATATACTTGTGAAAGTAATCAACTGAGGAAGTTTCATGGTGATATCTATTATTTTAAAATTTTACCCTATTCACCTGTAGTGTCTCGCCTTAACTGAGCAAAGTAGCAACTTTGCTTCCACCTAGAGGCGAAATAAGAGCAAGACAGGAATTGCAATAAATTACACCGTGTTCTCCTCCATACATTATTCGAACTTTATTTATTTAACTAAAGTATATTTTCGGGATGTTTTTTTTTTGATACTGTGTGACCTTTTATAACAGATGATAAACTAATCCTCATCTTTTCTTTGGTTTCAGAAATAAGATGATGCGTCAAAATGCACGAGGATGTTTTGGGACACATTTTGAAGGACAGCATTTGAGTCTGTCAGACCTAAAAGAAAACCCTAATATACAGAACGAGTACCTGTATAAAAACAACATTCCTGCTTATCTGTGGAGTTCCATGTCCAGAAAGTGTCTCATGTCACTGGAGAAGAAGGTCTTAGGGGTATTTTTCTCAATTCAGGCTTCAGACAGCCATCTGAGCTGGTGGCTAGTGATGATCAACATCATTTCCTCTGGTGGGCTTTATCAGTCACATCTGATGACAGATCCTTGGCTGAAGAGCGTTTCCTTACATCCTTGTTCCCTCATCGCAGTGCTGCCCAAATTTGCAACCAGTCGCCCATCCTTGAGCACTTCACCACCTCAAAGGCCTTCCAGAAAGAATCTTCCTATGGAAACTTTTGCTTCACCTTTTCACTTAAAGAGCTTCTTTGGCACTATGGCGAGCAATTCTGTGGTGACCAAAGTCCAGTTCTGCGTGTTTATGAGACGGCGCTTTACCAAAAAGAGATTCAATATACGGTTGTAGTGCATCCTCCTTACATAAATATTTATGACCATTGTCCTCGACTTCCAAAACATGGTGATGGTGTTTGTGGATACAATGGTGGGGCCATGTGGTGGCGCTGTCAATCCCCCTCTGAAGCCTACGAGAATAAGCTTGAGGTGAACATCTTCGATAGAAGTGTTAGTGTGAGCCCTCATCACAATAAATACTATGTCTGGGATCATGTGTGTGTAGCTTTCCACATGGAGCCAGGGTGGGTGTTGCATGTGGACCGGAACAAGCTGTTAAAAAGAGTGAATGTGTGTGAAATGTGTAAGCCTTATCTTCTGAGACCCCTAGACCGTAAATTGAATTTACATGAAGCTGAGAGTATACTAACTGATCTTAAGGCCAGTATGGGTTGAGGTTTGGAGTGTGGTGGTTCACATGGAATTACAAAAAAGAATGATGCGACACACAGTTAGCAAACTTTTGCAACAGTTATCCTAAATATGTTTAACTAGATGAAAATTAATCTCTTTAGTGTTTTATTGTCTTGTTTGATGATTTATTAATGCACCTTTGCACTGATCTTCATAATTAAGTGAAGAATGGAGCACATTTTAGCTTTCATGCAGAAACCTAAGCAATGATTTAATATAACTTTTTGCAATATAATAAACTTTTCTGTATTGGATGTATGTTCACATTGGATTTAGAGCTTCTATAAGCTATTGTATAGAGTTAAAAATGTACTTTTATATGTAATGTAACTGAAATCTGGCTTTATTGCTTCATTGCTGGGTAGTAACCGATGACGTAATCTGGATTACGTAATCAGATTCCAAAAAAATATGCATTTATTAGATTTTATTATGTTTTAAAATACTCATCAGACTACAGTAACTTTTTTACTGATTACATAATTACGTATTATTCATATGGCATTAATTCATAATTTATTTATTCTTTTTAAAGTTAAAAAATGTCCTTTCTTAAAAAGCATATCATTTATATATTCAGAAAATCTTCTAGTTTTGTGAAATTGCACACACAAACCAGACACGTGTCTACACTTACTGGGAAAATTGACAGGGCACAAAGCATTTGATCACTAGGTGAACAGATAGGGAAAGATACATTTTTTTTTCTTTCTCTTTGTATTTTTATATGGTACAAGATAATCCTATTCAAGTCATTGTGATAAATGAGTTAGGTCAAAATTAATCAAAATGTGGTATACAAGCTAAAATGTGTAATGTAATAGATTATGTTGCTAACTACATTTTTTGTCATGTAATCTGGAATCAGTAACGGACTACAATTTGTAAGTAATCTACCAGCGCTGTTCATCCAATCAGTAATTTGTCACATTTCTTTAAACCAAAACCTGTATTTTTTTTAAATTACTTTAATTTTTAAATGTCTTTTTTCTTTAATGTTTTATCATGTTTCAAAAATGTCATATTATACTTAAATCAAATGTCTTACATTAAATGTGTCTTATTGCACTAAAATCTCTTCATTGAATCTCTTAATCCCTTTTTGAATCTGATCTTACAGAACATTGATCAGGGATGTAACTTGATGTCAAATTGTTCTATTGCTAATCAAATAAATATGACTACACCTCAGACAGTAGTTCACTTGCTAGTGTTTCAGTAGTTCACTAAGCAAGAGTCATACATCGACAATCATATTATTATGGCACAATGTCCAAACCCTTTGGCACTTTCATGTTTCTTTAAAATAGTGAATAATAATAAAAGAAATGCAATGCAAAGGTCAGGGACACACTCTAAATAGATAATGACAGTCATAACCAATAAAAACAGACCAGATTTATGATTTATTAACAGACTTTGGACTGGGCTTCACAGACAGGACTAGGTCTTAGTTTAATTAGGACATTAATGTAGCTTTAATAAACATGCCTTAGAAAAAACATTATTAGTGTGCATCTTGAGACAAAACAATGGCACTGACATATTTTAAGATAAGTCAGTGCAAGTTGCTTTCAGTTAAAAGAGCTCAAACTTGCCGTTTAGTCTGGGACTACTGTATCTTAAGCCTTGTCTGTGAAACTGGGCATTTGTCCACTATCACACTTCACCAGTTAAAAAATAGGAGCCGAACTTACATTTTTTATTTCAGATAATAATCTATCACTCTTTCACCTAAGGATTGTTTTTCAATATTTTAACATCTTGTGCAGCACTTGCATGCTCTTGGTTTGTATGTGGTTTAACCATAGACTATAAACAGGGTTTAACTCAAGTGTGTGCTCTTTCTTGGGCTTGGTTTCAGCTCAGTGCTTCCAGCTGAAAGCAGCAATGGCAACACCATATAAGGCCACTTGGCTCATACAGATGATGTCATCACCAGTCCTGAGTGGAGAATCTCCTTTCCTTTGCCATGCACACAGTGTGTGAGAGATAGAAAGGGAAGGAGGTGTGGTGAAGAGGAAAGAGAAAGAAAAGAAGATACATTCACAGAGAATGATATAAAGAAGTGAACTGAAGCTTGTTTGTAACCTGTTTACGTGCTGTTTCAGGGCTTCCAGAGCATGAAGAATTAGATGCTACTGGAAGAAAAAAAAGAAAAACACAGGAGAGAAAGAGGCAGAGATTGAGAGTGAACAAAGAGTGAAGTATTGTAACAGCTGGCAGGACAACTGTGACAGTGAGGGAGCTTCGCTTAGAGGAGTCTTCTTACCATGGGGAAGTCAGGTAAATGCACAATTCACTTCTAAATTCATGTCTCGCTTTAGCATCTGTGATGTTGTCAAATACATAGTTTCTTTAGTCTGTCACTGCCATTCTCTGCTGTTGAATGATGTTTTGTCAGCACAGGTTGAGTATATGCCAGGTTTATCATGCTGAGTGTGTGTGTGTGTGTGCTGGGGATTGTTAGCTACTCAATCCTTGCTTTGTTTGAGCAATTGCATCATGTAGCTGGATTTATGCCTCTGCAATAGTGGCAAGCACAATTGTTTGGCAACATTTGTCCAGACTAAAAGTTGTTGCGAATAGAGCGTAGTTTTTGCCATCATTTAAAGCATTATCTGAATGTTCAGTCACTTTGTTAAAACTACATTTAGTTGACAAAAGTTCTAAAATATATTCTATATACATTTTTTGTTTGTTTAAAACAATTAAAGTTATTTAAAACATTTCAGTTTATTAAATTGTTAGCAGTAAAGCAAAAATAGACTAAAATGAAACCCTTTAACATTTTATTCTTATAGTGAAATATTACTTACAGACCACTAAAATCAGACACATATAATTAGACTTTAATTTTGCAACTCAAGCACAAAAGACATGTGGATATATCTTGGTGATTTGTGAAAAATAATAGAGGATACAAGCATTAACAGGCTACAAAGTTAATAGCTTATTTTCCCTTCTATTCCAACTTTTCACCCTGAAGGACCAAAAATCAAACCTGATTTAGGGCTATGAGCTGAAAGTAAATGTTGCATTATATCCAATGTTATATTAAAATGTACATAAAAAAAAAATCTCTACATTTCAATGCAAAAATAAAACATAAAATTATCTTTTGTTAAATCAGAACTTTGTTAAAACAAATCAAAACTGAAGATATGCTTCAGTGGCGTGTTTTTTCCTCCACTCTTTCGATATGGCATGGCGGGCCAAATCAAAGGACATCATGGGCCAACTTTGGCTCAAGTCAATTCAAGTCACCTTTATTTATATAGCGATTTTTACAAAACAGATTGTTTCAAAGCAGCTTTACAGTGATAACAGGAAAATAATGCAAAAAAGTTTGTTTCTGCTGTACAGCAGATCTAGAAGAAAATAGCATCATAGTCCAGCTGATGGTAAATTTTTGTAGTAAAAAAAGTTATCAATTTAGTTAATTTATATATAGCCGCTCTAGAGAAAACAGTGATGTCATCGTCCAGCTCAGTTCAGTTCTCATATAATGGTGTCAATGCAGGCAGATCAATAATATTGTTGAATATTAAATGTCCCCAACTAAGCAAGCCAAAAGATAAAAAGGCGACAGTGGGCACTTACTTCATGGGAAGTAGTTTGTGCATCTCTGTTCTATAGTCAAGTTAGTACTAGCTTTGAGTAATATATAATTTAGGCTGTATCTGTTGAGTTTTAGCAAAGACTAAATAGTGGCCCTGTTTTCCATTTTCATTTCATTTTGCAGCCTCCAGGCTTTTTTGTGAGGAGGTGCTGAAGACTCATAATGATTACAGGAGGAAACATCAAGCCCCACCTTTAAAACTCAGCAGTAAACTGAGCCGTGATGCAGCAAGGTGAGGCATTTTCTCCCATTCTTGCTCTGCTCTTTGCTATTCATTTCTTGTCTTTCTTCTAAATCCGCCCGTTTCTTTTCTTTGACATTACTTTCATCTTTACTACAGTTTAATGCCCTTCAATTCAGCTGAATGCATTTCTTGCAGATATGCTGAGAGCCTTGCTAGCACCAGGATTCTGAAGCACAGTGCTGAGTCTAGTAGAGGAAACTGTGGAGAAAATTTAGCATGGGCATCTTATGATCAAACAGGTACAAATCCTTGTCTTCTGCCTCAAAGTGTCCATCTGACACATATTTACATAGATAGAATAGCACAGACAGATAGTGCTCTCCTTTTCTCAACAGCTGGAACTCATTATGAATTGACTACCTCCCTGTTCAGTCTAAAGTTGATTACTAAGTGGGATGGAATGTCTGGCCAGTCTGGTGTGATTTGTAAAGTGTCACTAAACATATAGTGGGTCATATTAAGTTTAGTTTCAAGTTGTTACTTGGAATAAATTTAACTTGAAATTCATCATAACTGAATTTTTGGGCCCTGTCTGTTTCACATTATAATCTCTGTGTATGTATGTGTGCATGTGCCGACAGGTAAAGATGTGTCTGATCGCTGGTATAATGAAGTGAACCAGTACAACTTCAACCAGCCAGGATTCTCTTCTGCAACTGGTAAGAGTATTTACAGCACTGCTGCTCTTGGAGATCAACCTACCTGCAAAGTTTAGTTCTGATTTTTATCAAACACACCTAAACCAACAACTTAATGTTTTTCTGTGTAGTCATAGAACTTTGCATTTTATTCACTCCCATTCCATGCATCCTGAGCAGCTGAAAACTGCCTAAAACCCCTCTAAAATGACCAGAAACCGCAACAACTAAGACAAGAAAACCAGCTTTGTTTGGTTTAAGATGTTCTTTTTAGTAGGGAAAGAATGTAAATGCCATTTATTGACCTCTTGGCTCAGTACACAGAAATACAAAAGTTAAATCTAAATGGTCTGCAGTGTTGCAGGAAAGTGGAGTGGATTGCGTGATATCTCTGCACCCAAGTAGCAGTGCTTCTCCTGTGCTTCACCCCAATATAGTCCCAAGTCAATATCTGCCTAGGAAATCGACTAGTCTTGCTATTTGTACTCGTTGTGAAAACGCAGGCCACAAGAAGTAATGAGGTTTTTTATTTATTAATCACTTTTACTCACGACATGATAGCTGGCAACAAAGGATTCCATTCATTATGCTAAGCTAAGCTAGTGGCGGCGCTGCCAAACTAAAACAATGCATGCACTGAGAATGCGTTTGCCCACCTATCTAAATGCAGGAAAGACGGTGAATAAGCCCCATTTCAAAAAACGGTGGAGTGTTCCTTTAAACGCTGGAGAAGGTGAAGAGGTGAACTAAAATCAGGCCCTGCCGTCTATTTTTTCTTTTTCAATATTACATTTTCACTCTGAAATAAGTCACATAGGTCCAGTTCAGAAAGACTTTAACATTTCAAATGTATTATTTATTTAAAACAGAATCACTAGGGCATGACATCATATCCTGCTGCTTATATTTGTTGTAGTGTCCAAAGTAATTTTACATTAAACTAAACTTTGCATGAATGTTGATTTCCATTAACAGGATTGAGCACCCTTGGTTTATTGCAAGCAAATACAATACAAACACATACAGTAGATAAGTTTAGTTTGGCCCAGTCAGTGTAATACTATATTCTGAAATATTTTAAGTCCTCATATGTGACTCATCCTTTAGGAATGAAGCTTTATAAAGCCCTCCCAGGCACAGGAAATTCCCCATAAAATTCAGTGATGAAAAGTATCTTAATAGTGCGATGTCTTGCTTGCAGATGTTAACTCACCCCTTCAGTTTTTATTCACCTTGCCTGTCATCAACTTCAACCAGCAGGAAATACTGGTTATACTACTCACCACCTCAAGAGGGCAGAACATATTTGAAAGATTCCCAATTTTACAGTAGTTGATGCAAAATCCTCTGGGCCCAGTTGTTTGAAAGTAATCTGATCAGATTTCAGCTATCGGATTGGAACAAATCTTGAAAATGATGTGTAAAAAAAAAAAAAAAAAAGGATTCTGAAATCAGATTAGATCACAAAATCCAATCTTGGTTTTGATCTAGATCAAATCATCAGTTTGTGTTGTCTTACTTTTTTAGAAAGATTGGGATACCTTTTGATACAAAAATCTGGATTTCACAGACAAAAATGTATTAACTTTAAAACTGGTAAAAAACAAACAAAATACAATGTAATGCACACACACATATTTTTTTTATTTTGATCTTGATTAGTTTACCTGTTTAAGTAATAAATTGGAAGTAGGCATTAGGCTACCTATTCAGTACAGTAAAATAAAAGAAGAGATGTTGGCGCTATAAAATAATCCCCCAAACTGCTGTAAATATCAAACAAAAATATTATATTTAATTTAAAGTGTTTTTTTTTTCTAATCACTGTTTGTAAACTACATTGGCACAATCATAAGAGATGAAACAGTCAAAAGTTATTTGCAAGCAAAAGTTTCTCGGGAGAACGTTCCATGACCATGTCACTAGTAATCCAGATTTGAAAAAGTTTTTAATCTGGATCAGGCTGATCCAATAGGCTTTATGCCCAGCTCCACTACTTCCTGAACTTCAGCCAGCTCCTTTGTTTCCTGTCTGCCATTATTGGACAAACTGATTAATCCAGGTGTGTCTGATTATTCTTACTGAGGTCAGGCACACCTGGATTAATCAGTTTGTCCAATAATGGCAGACAGGAAACAAAGGAGCTGGCTGAAGTTCAGGAAGTAGTGGAGCTGGGCATAAAGCCTATTCAATTTTGCTTTGAAAAACCGGCACAAAAGTAAGATGGATTACCTGATCCTGGATAGCAAAACATGGGATTTCCAAATCCAGATAATTCTGGTCCAGATGAAACTTTTTGAACAACTGGGCCCTGAAGTGACTATATAGATAGTGGATAACATCTGTACTGACCAGTGTTGCCAAGTCTGCAGTTTTCCCGCAGAATTGGGATACTTTTCCACAGGTCGTTTTGTAGTCCGCTGGTTGAAGCAACCCCCACCCAGATTTTTTTTGTTTTGTTTTACCGGGGGACACAACCTCCCAGCCTGGAATACGATTGGGCTAGTTTTGATTAGCAAATGGGTGGGTTTTGTTGTGCAGATCTGGCAACCCTGGTGCTGGCTCTAAATCTGTAAATATGTGGTTGGGAATCTAGGAACGGGTGTTCCTGTAGCTGAGTTGGTTGAGTATGGTGCGGTCAAATCCAAAACCATGGGTTTGATTCTCAGGGAAAACAAAGTGATGTAATCACCAGTAATTAGCTTCGAATAAGCATCTGCCAAATGAATAAAACGTACTAGAGTCCCTCATTTCACTCAAATGTTTCCACTCTGTCTCTCAGGGTATAAATATTTAACTGAACACTAACACAACCACCACATGGTTTATGTGAGTCAAACATGCATAAACACTTTGTGACAACCACACAGGCATCCCGATCCTTGCTACAATACACACCAATTGATGTAAGAATCATCTATTTGTTCTAGGTCACTTCACTGCAGTAGTGTGGAAAAGCTCGAAGAAACTCGGTGTGGGTAAAGCTGTGGCCTCGGATGGTTCTACCTTCGTAGTGGCACGTTATTTCCCTGCTGGCAACATTACCAATCAGGGCCACTTCCAGGCCAATGTCCTGCCCCCTAAAAGCTGATCCAAATGTAGCTGGACACAATGAGAACAAAGGTAGGGAGAGGAAAAGAAAGAGGACAGGGAACAGCTGAAATTGGAGAGACTTTCACCTGGAGGATCAAACAGCGACTGCACAGCGCAGACTTTGGTTGCCTTCAATAACAGGTCTTACTTGAATAAAGAGCATAACTTTTCATTTTTAGGCTTTTATTAACTTGAATACGAAGAGGCTTATGTTAAACCTAAAGTGTTATAGCTAATGCTAGTTATACAGTTATGTCAAAACTATACTTTCATTGTGGGCCACATACTTGGGTATGTGGATGTCAGCATTAGAAATTATTTTTATGAATCAAGTGAATGCATATCTAATCAGTTTTGGTAACATTCATCCCTTTATGGCCATTCCAGTATTTGTTTGATTATTCTTATGTGTTTGTATATTAATATGAATTAAAATCGAAAGTGTTATCAGATGTCATAGTGGATGTTTACACAATTTGTACAATTTGCTCAAAGAATTACAACTTTGGGGAGCTAAAACACTTCTATAATCAAGTTAGTGCCATATGCACAATTTCTGCAAGATAAGATAAATGCATATACCCCAGGGGAGAGTTCTAAAAGAAAATATTCAGGTCAGATTCAAAACATCAATTTTGAGGACATAAGCTTTTATTTCTACATTCCTCTGATCTACCATCTGTACCATTAAGGCAATATTAAAAGTGTGTATGTTCAAAATGTATGGCTATACATTTTTGTCTGTAAGGTGCATTTATGTGATTTGTAGATAATGTTGGGAAACGAACAGCTCTGGTTGTAACAGATTTATTTCAGCAGGAGGGTGCAGTATAGCAGCATTATTTGGGAAAGAAAACACGCAAGGGTTGGGGAAGATGTCTTTTCCTTTCTTACATGGTCAGCTCCTAAGAACAGACAGAAAAGGTGAAATATCAATAGCAATCACAGGGTGTGTTTGTGAACTATCGCTGTATTTAAAACGTGTAAACCGTATCACTGATTTAATAAGAGACTAAATTATGTCTTCACAGTTAAAAATGCCAAAAGGAGGGTTCAGGATGGTTTAATTTAGGCACAAAAGAAGTTCATGGGAGGTCCAAAAGAAGCATAATACACGTAAGAGGGACTCTCTTATAGTGCAGTTTTATGGGATTTTGAACTGGAGGAAATCTAGTGTAAATTAAGTATAACACTAGATGTACAAATGCTGAATGTTTAATACAAAAGCAATCGCTTACCATAATGGCATTGACGATGTCATTCTTGTTGTGGCGCAGTGCACGGACTGCTTTAGCTCGAGATACATTGGCCTGTGCCATCACCAGCTCGATATCTCTCTGCTCCAGCCCACCTTCATCCAGCTTACAAACAGAAAGAGAATGTTGTTCACCTTAATTCATTCAAGCATACAGGTTCGCCCAAAAAAATAAATTCTGTCATTATTTACTTCTGGTATTATTTCATCCATAGAGGAGAGAAACTCATAAAGGTTTGAAATGAATGAAGGTGAGTAAATAATGACTAAATGTTTCCTTTCATGGAGGAAATGAAGGATTCATACCTCCTCTTCTTCCTCACTCTCTTCTTTTATGGTCAGGCTTGGAGTGATATCTGATGGCAGAGGTGAGGGGTCAAGAGGAACCTTAAATTTCTCTGCCGCAGCCTTGTGTACCTGCTGTGAGAGGTCCTCGATCTTACAAAGAGAAGAAGAGACAGACCGGAAGCCCAGATTAATGAACACAGATCAAGATATAAATATTTAAACATTCATTTTGCAAGGAATTCTGTAGGAATTTGTAGCCAGCTTTTTATTGCATTGTTTTTTTTTTTATAGAGAAGACCAACCTTGGCCTCTCCAAAGACTATGTAAATATCTGAGGCAGGGCTTTTGAACACATCTGGACGTGTAATAACAAAGAGAATGTTCTTGGACTTCCGAATAGTGATGCGTGTCACTCCGTGAATCTGTTTCAGCCCAAGCTTTGACATCGCCTTGTTATAACAACCACATGGAGAAAAAGAGAGTATGTCAGAGATTTTGTGCACAGTACAGTGAGTTTTAAAGTTGAATGAAATGTGCTTGTAGATGTGCAGTCCCACCTTTCGTGCTTTTTTCTCACTTCGACTCTGCTTGGCTCTGCTGACAGACTCATCGGCAGGAGAATGTGATAACTATAAGAGAAAAAATGAAAATATGAAGTATAAAGAGAGCATGGTAGGTCCTAACATTGTTCATACAGTACACTCAACTAGATAGAAACATTGAATAAAATGCTGCATAATTTTACTTTGCAATGACACATACAAGATAAAGTATGCAATGCATGTTGCTTTACTCAAAAAGCAAATTACAGTACAATCATTTTTCGTTACATTACATATGGTTAAAACTAATAAAAATGAGTATGCTAACATGCGCTTCTATTTTAGCTAATTGGCTAAAACTAATAAAAATGAGTATGCTAACATGCGCTTCTCCTATTTTAGCTAATTGTTCACTAAGATACTCAGCTGGGATAGTTTGATGTGTAATTTTATTGAGTTGAATGAAGTTAAGCCAAATAATTGTTTTGGTGTGTGGGTTACATCTGTACTGCAGTTTAAGGTGGTGGTGGGTCATCAATCTACAGTTCACCTGTGGATTTGAGGTTCTCTGCAATGTCCCACTGGGTTCCTCAAGCTCAGGCACTGAACCATCACTGTCTGTTTCATTACCTGAACCTACTAAAAGACAGAACAAATTAAACACTAAAACTGCTTTGCTTTACTAGAAGCCATAAAGATACTTGAGAGAGATGCTTAATGCCTTATGGCTAAACAGATGATGCACATACTGTTGTTTTTGAAGGGGTGATCCACGTCCTCTGGGCCTTTTGATCTGTAGCTATTTGGGTATATAACTTGCTCTATACTCTGTCGCTCAGCTTGGTTTTGCCGAGTTTTTACCAAGGAGTCTGGTCTTGGACTGATGCAGGTTAGGGTCTCTCTTTCATCTGACTGATTCAGTGTTCTTTGGGCAGGGGTACTGTCATTCTTTCCAATGGATGTTGTGGGCTGGCACTGTTCTGTTTGGTGTCCCATACATACTAAAGACAAACACATGACATGTATATAGTTAAATACTAGGAATTCCTAGGATGAAAAAAAAAACCTAAAGAAAAAAGAAAAAAAGTTTACCTGGAGGGTTCTCACGTCTGCATGGTTTTGCTGTCATGGCTGTTCTCTGACTTTCATGATGGCACGCATCTTGAATAAGAAGCAAAGTCTGTGTTTGTTCCACAGATTCCCATGCAGCTAATTCCATACTGCATATTCCAGTGGTTGGAAGGGGACTTTCAGAGTTAGGCTGGCTGGGTTTGTTGTCTGGAGCTGGTTGAATATGTGAGAAGATAGCAGATGTTTGGGAAATGTTATGGACAGGCTGTGACTCCTGAATGGGGGTAGAGAGATCCTCCTCCTGGATAACTGTGTATGAACATGTGGGAGAGACCCTGTCTTGTTCTGAGCTGTCCACCCTGAGGGATGAATTGCCCCTTACGTGATTGTCATTGATGTCTCTTGTGCTTTCTGTCAAACTTACACTGCTCAAAGAACTGTCTGAAAGTTCTTTCTGCCCATCTGGTCTTGTAAGGTCTGTCGTCTGAGTTGCAACCACTGGCTCTGTATGAACAGACTCATTTGGATCAATACAGCTAGGGTCAGGAGAGTTAAAAATTGACTGTTCTGGTGTTTGAACAGGTTCAGTGTTCTCTGCTTTAGAGACATCCTCTTTACGCTGGGTTTCACCAAATTCCTCTCTCATTGAATATATATCAAAGCTTGCCGCTTGATTACCTGTAGTCTCTATTTCCTTTCCTTGGCACTGGATCTTTTTATTATCCGTTGAGGCTAAAACAGCAATGCTGGTTTTAAGGGGATCAATTACCTTTGGTTTTGTGGCATGCCCTGAATTAGCATTCTGTGCTGTTTTTAGTGTTGCCTCATCACTTTCAGCTTGAGAAAGTCCTGATTTATCTGAATCACCAAACTTTTTGTTCTGTTCCAGAAATGAAAGAGTCTCTGTAAAATCTTGTGCCTCTCTCTTTTGACATGTTTTTGTTCCTTTTTCTGTCCTCTCAAGTGAGTCAATTTTCTCTCTCTCCTGATCCAGAGGGCCAGTTGTGGTCTCTTGTTCAAGTTGTTGTCTGTCAGTGCGTTTAGGTTCATCTTTTACGGTTTCATTTTTGATGTTTGCTCTCAATTGAAATACTTTCTCAACCATAACCTCAATTGAAGCCCCATCATTGGAATTTGCTGTTCCTTTATGTGAGACAGAACTCTGTTGGAGAACTGTTGCTTCTGAGGAGTCAACAGTCTTTATATCAGTTGGTTTCTTTCTGAATGTGAAGGTGCCAAACGATCCCCCTTGCAAATTGAATGCAAGCTTGTTTTGCGAGTCAGTGTTTGTTTGGGTAATTTGTTGAGAATTTGAATGGCCTTGGTTTGAAACTAGGCCAAGATTATCTGATTGGTTGGAAAGGTGTGTTTTTGAAGAAGATCCACAGAGATCATGGGAAATGGTTGATGATAATGCGATATTATCATGTTCTTGACAAGATTCCAGATCCTGAGGCTGTTCAGAAGTTATTTCAGCACGTTCCCTCCTTATTGTGTCTGAAGAGAAATCCTCTGGAATGTTGAAGTCTGTATTTGGAGTTTGATCTTTCACATCTTTCCCATCATCTGAAAGCATATTCAATGCAAGTTCTGATGGACCACTCAAAATTAGGGGTATGCAAGTTTTTTCTGGATCATTCCACGATGACACCAGACCCTTATCAGAACTGCAGTGTATGAGTGGATTGCTCTCTGGATTTTGAAGGTTATTTGCATCATCCTCACCCCCTCCTGCCTCTGAAAGATCTTGAATCGATCTCCAGCTGGCAATGTTTGACTCAACCACACCAACATCAATGTCAGTCATCTTCTCTTGGAGGTCACAATATCGGTTGTTGTCCTCATCGTCACCCATGATGTCTTCTCCAGTGGCAATATTATGAGCCACAGACAAACCCTTACTGTGCACTGATCTTGCCATCTCACACATGAGCAGGTTTTCAGCCTCAAAGTCACAGCATTCACCTAAAGACAAGGGATCCCTTGATGTCCAACTCTCAGAGGAAAGTTCCCTTTCTGTAATGCTGCTCTCAGAGTTCTCTTTCTTTGGTGAAATTACAAGTCTGCTGTATGTGGAGCAGGACATATTTTGAGAGCTATGGTTTACATCATCATTGCTAGGTTGATTCTCTGTCAGATTATCTTGATTTATGGAACCTTCAAATGGTAAAACATCAGCTGAAGTTAAGTTATCAGGTACCTCACACAGTTCAGGATAGGCACAAACTGGAATGTTTGTGGGGCTGCATTCATCCAGGTATGTTAATTGGGGGACTCCCTTATTTAGGTCATTGGTTGCAGTTTCAGCTAGCTGCAATGATGTGTCAATCAACTCCAAGCTATTTCCATTTTTATGATCCAGTTCCTGGCTATCACCTACGTTAGTCTCGTAGCACATGTCAGCAGCTGCAGCACCTGCACCACAGGATTCATTTGTACTATAATCTTGCTTTACATTGTCTTGATCAACAGATGATGTTGGATTATCTGTGGGGATCTGCTGTCCTGTCTCTGATGTTACCATGACTGTTGAGGGATCTGTACTCAATTTGCCTTGCTCATCCATTGTTTTGATCTGTACAGTCAATCCTTTTGAAAGCTCACCCTTCAACAACTTTTTTTCTGAAATTTGTTGTGCAATTACACTTTCATCATGCACATTACAGTCTGGCAGAATCTCTTGCAATTCTACATGTAGAAGCTCAGATGATTCGGAGGATATCTCCATTTCGCTCTCACTGCCAGAGGATTCAGGTTTTGCATGGCTTACTGACTGCACAGGTTCATCTGGCCCAGGGAACTGTTGGGAGAGTTCAGCATGCTTCTCTGTGCAGTACAGATGGTCATCTTCATCCCCGTTATAAGATGTGGAATCAATTGACTCCTCAGTGTCATCTGGATAAGCAAAGGACTCATCTACACCCTCATTTATTGAGTTCTCTGAAAGGGAATTTAGAAAAGATGCAGAGGTGTCATCTTCATTTGGGTCTTCCACTCCTCTTTCACCCCTTAAAGCTGCCTCTTTCTGCTCAGCATCATCGACATTATTCACATCTTCATTATCACACTCATCTTCATCATCCTCATCCTCATCATCATACTCATCTACATCGGCTTCCTCCTCTCCAGCAGCATATGCATCCACGTCATTTCCCTGCTCGTCATCTGTGGGGAACAGGGTTATATCCATGGAATCTGCCTGGAATATCAGGCTTCCATGGAAAGGCAACATAGAAGCAGGAATCATTGCATCACTCTCGGGCCCATCCTCCCTAGAGTAGCCATGGAACAGAGGGGCAGAGGATCCTATCTCAAGATATACACTATTACTGTCTACGTCTACAGTCTCTGGAGAGTGGGTGACAGGGGTTTTGTTTTCTGCATCAAGTGCAGAAGTTGCATTATCCTCTGGTGTTAGATGGGGATCCAGGCTCAAAGATGGCTCTGAGAAACAGGCATTGAAATTCATTTCAAGACTGTAATGTGGATCATTAAAGCCTTGAGTTGCATCAGGGGCTCTCTGGAAATCTCTAGGCCTCAGAGAGCCCTCGGGCATCCCTGTGTCCTGTTGGTAGTCTGTGTTTCTCTTGCTGCTGCTGCTGCTCTCTTGTATAGAAACTTGTTCTGTCACCCAATGAGGTCTACATGTGTCTCTTGTTAGTATATCCACCTCACAGGCCACATCTTCCAGCAACTCTGGCATATCAGGTTTATCCAGGCATATATCTCTCTCGTTACCAGTTCGCTCATCTCCAAGCTCATCGCCTATCTCTGAGAGGGACCCAACGTAGCAAGCAGGAGCTTCTTGCAACTCTGTCTCAGCTGTTAAGTTTGGGGAGCAGGAGTGGGAGGTGCTGGAGGTGTACGAGGTCCAGCTGCCTCCCTCAGCAGTCATGTAGGAGCCAGAGGGAGAGGTAGGAGGGGAGCACAGATCAGACTCATCAGTTGGAGAGCCCGGACTTTGGCTCGGGCTCCCTGGGCGCCATTGTTGCTTGAGATGTGAGCAGTAAGCCATCTTAATGGGGGTGGAAGGGGCTGTATAGTAGCGATCAGGATCCAGTCCTGGAAGGACACCAATGCGTTGTGGGTCAACAACATAGGGAGGCTCGGAAAATGACAAGGAAGGCACTTCACCCTGAGATAAAGACAATGGCTCTCCCTCATTGTCTGGGAAAAGAGTACTGCTGTCTGTCAATTCGGCATCTCTCACTTTGGACTCTAGGACTTGACTTTCAAGTGTCTGACCTATGGTTTTCTCCTGTTCTGGGACTGAAGTAAAACTCTTACCCTGATCTACAATAGAACTCACCTGACCAGTGTCTAGTTTTGCCTTTTCATCCAGCCCGATATGACCTTTCTTGGAGGGTTCTGAGGGCTGGTGTCCTGAACTAGACATTTCTTGACCTATCTGTTTTCCTAGCAGCATTCCACTCTGTGTCTCCATGTTTCTAAGCAAAGCCTCTTGCCCCATTACCACCCTTGAGTCCATGGTCTCTGGCTCTTGAAAGTCACTTTCTATTTCTGATCCAGTTAGGACTTTGATCCGTTCCATTTTCATAGGACCTCGTCTACAGCCTCCTCTCCCAAACCGCCCCATTGGTCGGCCGAAAGTTCCAGAATGCCCTTCTAATTCAAAGCTTGCACCCTCAGGCTGTGGGCGAGGAGAAGTGGTTGGTTTGGCCATTACCAGACGGGGTCCAAAAGGAGTACATAGTGGGGAGAGTTTTGGAGGGGTGCTGGGAGAAGGACTGGAGGCACTGTCTGTTGGAGTTGAGGCTGAAGAGCTGGATGTTTGACCAGAGAGATCTAAGATTGGATGAAAAATAATTATTACATTTAGCTGCAAATATGAAAACATGCATAGATTTATTGAATTTGACATTTCTGCATGGATCTATTCTATCTAAAATATTTACACTGTTTACAGCAAACAGAAACATTTTGATAATTTGATAAAATCTTTCTTTGAAAATGCCTAATAAAATCACTTCAAACTGGACACATCCAACTGATTTTTTTAATCCATCTATGTTGCCCCAAACATGAATCCTCTCTTAGTAGTCCCACTTAAATGTCACTGTATGAAATATTCAATACAGTATTGCAAAAGGTCATCTGAACTGCAGCTATAAAGTGTTTTAAAGTGGACTGTATGCAATAAATCCAGCAAAACAAATTAATTCCAGTTTTCTAAGGTATGACAACTAGCAGCTCTATCCAAAAGTAGTGTAATATAGGGTGGGATAACAGTACAGGCCAAAAAATACTTAACCCTCATTTGTCCTTTGGGGTCAATATGACCCCAAGCGACTTTTCTTTCATTAAAAAAAATGGTTCCCTTCATCTCAGTGGAGTAAAATTAGGTGACTTTTCCTACATTATCTATCTATACACACACAAAAAAACTGGGCTTGATTCGGTTGTTCTAAAGGCATGTAAAAAAAAAAGTCACACTCATGACCTTTGGGGTCAATATGACCCCACATTGAAATGAATGGGAAAATCGGGAAAAAATGGGTTTTTATTTTTCATTTGTCAAAAAAAATCTATAAATCCAGAATAAATCTGAAAATTTTAATACCACAATGAAGTCCTGGTACTCGAGCACAAATGCAATGTGGAACGAACATGATCACTTGCACACACACATGCTCGCGCACACAAACACACACACAGGTGTGACTCCAATAGAAAGCATTTTTATAGAAATTGACAAATAAAATCAATAATTCCAGCATAAATCTGAAAATTCTCACACATAAATGAAGGCCTGGTACTAGAGCACTAATGCAATGTGGAATGAACATTATCACACACACATATGCGCCCACACACACACAGACACAAATACACACACAGACAGAGAGAGGTGTGACTGCAATAGAGAGCATTTTTATAGAAATTGGGAAATAAAATCAATAATTTCTGCATAAATCTAAAAAATTTCACACATAAATGAAGGTATGGTATGGGAGCACAAATGCAGCGTGGAAAGAACATGACTACACACAGATCACATACACAGAGAGACAAACACAAACAAACAAGTGTGACTGCAAAAGAGAGCATTTTTATTGAAATTGGTAAATAAAATCAATAATTCCAGCATGAATCTAAAAATGTTAACACATAAATGAAGGCCTGGTACTAGAGAAAAAAAAAATGTGGAATGAGCATGATTACACACACACACATGCACGTGCATGCACACAAACACACACAGACACACAGTGTGTTTACTTTCACTCCTATTCCTATCCGCCTATAGCTGTTTTTTTTGTTTTTTTACTGTTTTTTTATTTATTTATTTTTTTATTATTATTTATTTCTTATTCTAAAGTTAATCATTTTATACATTTCTATTATTGAAATAATATGCAATTGCAATCAAGTAGTTTCTTTTAGTGGCAACTTATGTGACATTATTGCAAATTTATATAGCATTATTGCAATAACAAGACACTTCAAAAGACCTCAAACAACAAAAAAAAAATTCTAAACTTTGACACAATACTGATTTAATGTATTTTAAAATGTTTAAATATATAATTCATCAAAAAAGTTGTTATAAGAGCAATAAGTCACATCCAGAAAAATGAATGGATCTCTATGGGGCCTCTGCTGGAAGTATATGGTAATTACACTTTGTGGCTAAAACTATATTATCTACAAAAAAACATCTAACCACCAGATGGCAGAATTCTGCATCTAACACCTAGATCAATATCCAGAAACAACTCATATTTAAATTTGATCATCATAAATGTGTTTTTTTCATAAAAATGTTATATTTCATACGTATGCTAATGGTGTAGTTGAGGAATTTTGCAGTAAATAGGTAAAAAAGTACTTCATATCCCCCAAAACACAGCATAAAAATATAGATGAGAAGTAAACGAAAAAAATGATATATAATTTGTATTATTAAAATGTATATTTCTTGTACAAAAGCTCTGTGCATCTTTGGGGTCATATAGACCCCAAATGCACTGAGTGTAAACAGGAAACTAAGGTCATATAAGGGTTAAGTTGTGATGGATATCCATTTGGCAGTGCTTGAAGTGGGCTGGTACACACCAGTACGCAGTACCGGCACATCTGTATTTTAACCTGTAGTGTTCCCTCACTTTTTCTTGCATACCAGAACTTCTCGCATGTTGCCGGTACTCTGGCAAGCCACACCAAAATATTGAATCAGGCTATTAATGAATTGTATACATTGCGCGTTCTGAGCTTTTATAAGCTGTATGAACTAAACAGATCAATTATCTGCGCAAATGACTGTAACTTGACTGAAGCCCAATTGTTTAATTTTGCACGCGAATCACTGTAGGCACGTTCACCAGCGTGCTCCAAAAGTGCGATAAGATTTGCACAAGCCGTTCATATCGCGACACTGATAATAAATGTGCAACCCATTCCAATTCTATTGAGAATGTAAAACGCTACAGAGAAAGTTGAACATGATCTAAAAACAGCCACTAAAAAGACTGACGAAAACATCATCCTGCACCAACTTAAATTAGAAAGCTTTTTAAACTACTCATGACCTACTTTACTAGAATTGATCACATTCTATTGTATTTATTGTGGTAAATTTTGACTAACTTGTAGAATTCAGGCTATAATGGCTAGATAATCTGTAAGGGAAATAGATTTTTCACTAAAGATATACAACTGTGGTATGTCGTAACTATAGTTTCTAACGGTGTAGGTTGCTATTTTTCGTAAACATCCCATAGATAAAAGTAAAGTTAACATTGCCCTAAGCATGGTAATAAGGAGCCATCAATGGCCTTACCTGCATTATATTCTTATTGTAACAATGCTATATTTAAACAATTAGAAGAACTATATTACTTTTTCATAAGGCCAAGTACAAGTTAGAATCAAGAGCTTTAAAGTATGGACCTTCTTGAATTACTGACTAAACAATTGGTTTTCCCCGTGTGTAAAATGTTTTCTGCTAATGATGACAGATATTAGGAAAAACCTGGCTTTCCAAGAGACGACAGGAAATTAACATGTTCAGTATAAGAAAATGTTAAGTAAAGATAGTTTGTCTTCCCATAGCACTTTGTAAACAAATGATTGGTTCACCCCTTTGATGAGTAACAACTAGGGATGTCCCGATCCGATCACATGATCGGAAATCGGGCCCGATCACGTGTTTTCAGACTCGATCGGAATCGGACGTTACCTCCCGATCAGGACTCGGATATATATATTCTCATTATTTTTTAACACATCAATATTTATGCGGTGGCACAGAGTTACGCCGGTTTCACACTGCACGCGTTATGGGCCTTTCACACAGGACGCGGTATGCGCGGCGCTGCGCTATAAAACCCATTCATTTCAATGGCCTGCGCCGCGCAAGGACGTTTTGTTGCTGCGTCGACCAAAGCGCAAGCGCAGCGGTGCGCATCATTGGCGTGCTCACGCGCACGCCGCGGTCAAAGTTCAAAATAGTTCAACTTTTGCCGCTGCGCTCTGTGACGATTACCAGCGCGGCCAATAGAATCGGGGGATCCAAACAAGCACGGAAATCAAAATGGATGAACGGCTAGTAGTGTGTATATATATAATTTGTTTTTTAGTTTCAGGTTTAATGTTTGAATAAATGTTTTATTCTAAAAAAGAGCTGACTTCATGATTCTTGTTTTGATTCAGATATTAAAGTATATAAAATCGCGTTGTATCTGAAGGGCAACGCTGAACCCAGCGGCAAGCGCCGCGCATACCGCGTCCTGTGTGAAAGGCCCATTAGTAAGCAGCGCAGGAGCAGTGCGTATGGTGAGCAGGAGCAGGACACGTGCGTTTTGCTTTCACACTGGCAGCGTTTGTCACGCGCGGCTGAACCGCGGGTTGTGTAGGCTACAGAGTCAGACAGAGTACTCCATAATGGATAAGTTGGCATTGCTTTTTTTCGTTTTCAAATACATTTAAGAGAAAAGACTTGTCAAGAAGCTTATTTTATTAATAATTTCATTTATATAACTTTTGTTTCATCTTTGATTTTATTGTTATGGCAACAAGTTTGTTTTTGGACATTTGTTTTCTTTTTAAATTGCTGTTGGTCATTTGATTGACTTTTTAAAACACAATAGATATCATCAATGCACTTTTTGGATAAAACTGTGGTGTATTTTGGCCATGATCAATGTATTATCACTTTAATTCAGCAAAAGCGGCGCAGCAAAAATAGACTCGGCGCCGAAACGATCGCGGCACTCCTGCTCTGCTCTGCTCTGCTATACGCACTGCCGCGCCGCCTCTGCGCGCGGTGTGAATGCTCTAAAGCCTGGTTTAATCTGGTAACATGGGGGCGAAAAAAATACGCACTGCACGCTCTGCTAACAGTGCAGTGTGAAACCGGTGTAAGAGTTAGGAGTGCAGTTCCTAAAAGCACATTACTGGCTTTGCAAACACTGTAGCACTTTTATTTTTTATTTGTTTACATGCCTGCCGGGTATTTTAAGTTGAGGTGCTATTTGTTTATATATTAGACTTTTTTTATATTTACTGTTGCACTAAGTCCAAAAGTGAAGAATTTATGTATTACTTGATTGTTCAAGCTACCTCACAGAAGTGCTCTGTTTGTTAACAGAGTTGTTGAATGTTAAAATAAGGTGAATTAAATAAAAAATAAGGAACATCCTGGATCTGTTTTTTCGCTCTTCTTTATTCTTTTTTTATGTATTAAGTATCGGATCGGGACTCGGTATCGGCAGATACTCAAAATCAAATGACTCGGACTCGAGGGCAAAAAAACCTGATCGGGACATCCCTAGTAACAACACTTTATTTTTTCCACTTCAAGCACTGACATTTGGTATCAGTGTTTCTACATAAGCTTTTCCACTAAGATTGATCAAACTTAAAGATATCATGAACTGTCTGTAATATAAACTATTATACTTCTATTCAGGACAGTGAGGGTTTTTGGTGGGGGTGTGAAGAGGCCTGAACTGTCAGCTCCGTGGGGAGCATTTTAATGTCCATGGAGTAATTGGACGTCTTTGGGAAACAAGGCTCTTTTTTGCCTGCATGGTAAACTCAGAGTGACAGCATGGATTTTAAAAAGAGCAAAATAAGCAGCAGTGTCAGCAGAAATCTCTTTTTCCTCTCTAGATTTCTAACATCGCTGCGATACACACACAATGTATTTACATGAAGGATGGAAAAGTTAAAAAAGACAATTAGAATAGGATGCTGAAAAAAATCCAGGCTGGTTTATACTGCTTAGAGCTGTCATAGTGATGGTCTGACTGGTGGAGCAGCATAATCATACTGTTCTCAAGTCAGTCTCAAACTCAGTTTGTGTAGTTGGTCCACCAGCACTTTCGCTTCCCATGATGGGGACCAGCAACCAGCATCCCATACTAGTCCCAACATGCAAAACATACCGTATGCTACATTTTTTAACAAGGAAGTGTAAGTGTGAGTACATGTACTAAGATAATTGATTGAGGATAATTGTTTAAAAATATCTTAACACTTTGTTGAAGAGCATGGGAATGTCAGCTTTCATAGCTGCAACAGGCTGTGATAGTCATGTTGCTCATTACACTCAACCAATGCATGACATTCAGTGCATTTTATTTGTATGTGTTGAATTTTTCTAACATGATTATCACAGAGTAGTTCCTGTCTTCACCCACTGCACTATTATCTGACAGGTTTGTCGGTAGAAAAATGGAGCCGTTATTAGCTCCATTATTATTATTTCCTCCTTCTCGCTTTAATCTCCTAAATTCTCCCAGCATTACAATAACCTTACAACAGACTAAATGTGGATTATCACCAAAACCTTCTCATTTGGCCATTGTCTTTTTTGCCCTTCTCATGACGTGTCTCACTCTCTTCACTCCTCTCTCTGTTTTTCCTCTCTGTATCACCATCTTACTTACCCTCCCACTCATCTCTCCTTCTGTGTCCTAAAAACATCACCACAGGCCAGATCCATCTTATTGGGCCATAATAATGTATATCATTGTGTATACACATCACCTAAACCATTTGAGCTAAATCGCACATTTATGTGCATACTTAAAGGGGGGGGTGAAATGCTCATTTTCACTCAATCTCCTGTTAATCTTGAGTACCTATAGAGTAATATTGCATCCTTCATATCTCCAAAAAGTCTTTTGTTTTATTAAATTTTTAACAGAAAGATAGACTGTACCGAGTCTTTCCGGAAAAAACCGAGCGGCTGGGGGCGGGCCCTGTGGGCGAAGCTTAGCTGTGCTAACGCGCCAAGCTAGTGACAACACACAGAGACATTTGTTCAACAAACAGTTTTACTCACCGTCCGGTTCCAACGCACGACCGCGAACCTTTATCATTGTGACTGCTCGATTAGACGATCTGCAAATCCGTCGATATGGGCTTTGTTTATAAAACAATCATCGTCGAAATGCAGGGAACAAACAGTTACACAACTCCGTTTATGCTCAGGAAAACAAACTCCATCCACGGGTTCCTTAACGCTGGGTTCTTTTGGGAATCTGTGCAGGGTTGTCTTGCCCTGGCAACCAAAAACACACTTCTTTGGTGACATTGACTTCCCAAAAGCCGGGCAGGGCGCTTTGATGGCGAACTGCTTTCACTCTCTTGCTCTAGTCTACGAGTGCGCGCGCGGCCGCGATCTTACCGGAGAAGTGCCCTTAGAACCCATATAAGGAAATTCCGCTCTATCTTACGTAAGACAGAGCCATACTCGAAAAAAACTTTCCGAAACTTGTGACAAACCGGAAGGAGTATTTTTGGAACAAATATACTCCTTCAAACGTACAACTTAGTTTTTGAAACTTTGTCCATGTTTAGCATGGGAATCCAACTCTTTACCAGTGTAAAAAACTCAGTATGCATGAAATAGCATTTCACCCCCCCTTTAACAGTATGTTTGTGTGAGACTATAGGCTGATTGTTCTGCTTAGTCACGATTCAAAAAGATAACGTCATGCCTTGTGTTTTCTGCACAAGGCAGCACTGTTTTGGAGCTGTATGCAAAGCAGTCATTGTGTGTGTGTGTGTGTGTGTGTGTGTGTGTGTGTGTGTGTGTGTGTGTGTGTGTGCCAAGTGAGAGGGGCCTTTGTTGCCTCAAAACGTCATTTGCACAGCAAAATCATTTATGGGCACAGCTTAATTTGTAAATTAATAATTTCCGGATACAAAACAAAAATGTAAAGGTGCTGTTACCGACCCTGACCTTTCAATTTCAGTTTTTCCGTAACATACAATGACATCACTAAAAGGTGATGGCACAAGTATAATAACATCATTCACAAGTTTCTGCATGGCCCTACACCCTAGTGTATTATTCTATCACGTATTTTGTTTACATTGAGACCAAATATCATTCAGTTGATCAGTGATATTCTCTCACCAACAACGTTGTTGCATCTTTCATTACAGCGATTTCTGATCTAACTCCTGTTGCTTGTGTCTTCAGCTATCCTGATTGGTATTAGTTGTAAGGGTGCAGTTCCGTCTTCTCTGGATCTCTCGGGATCAGCTTTACTCGCAGATATGAACAATGAAAATATGCTTGAATGTCTTTGACATTTTTCCGATATTAACATTTCTTATTAAAAAAAATTTGGCAGGTATATAGCTACACTCTCTCCAAACTTTCTGCTGCACACGCACAAAATAATTAGTAAGCACAAACCAATGAGAGTGATTTTGAACTTGATTGGTTCAAGCTGATTGGTCAAAAATATATGTTGAGAGCCAATAGCAAAACATAACCTCCAAATACATCTGCAAAAAACTTGCGCTCAGTCTGTCTCACACGTGTGCGCGCACTGTCATCATGTAATGCACTTGCTAATGCCGGATCGTTTAAAAACAATACCGGAATGCAAAAATATGACATTTTCTGAAACAGGATCCAGCTCAAATTAAGCTTTTTTTTGTTTGTTTGCGTGTATGTTTCCAGAGCAAGTTTTGCACACGTTGTCCTATTCCAAGTTACACCTGCTCGAGGCCCTCCTCAAATGAAACAACAGATGGAGTTATGTTTCTGTATGTGTGTCTGACCTCTTTCTTGAGTGCCCTTCACTCTCAAACCCCTGCTGTATGCCAGGTAGATGAGCAAGGTGGTGCTAAAGTTGACCTCTTTGGATCCAAAATCTAAAAATCTGTGATTTTACTGGTATACATGAACTGGAACCATGGAAGTGAGTAAACATCATCAACATTCCAAACACAGTTTCAAATGCCATGCTCTTACATTGTACATAATACTGCAAGTCGGGTGAGGAATATCTGATGCAAGAGGGGCATTCTATAAAATGTTTCCTTTTCCATTGCTTTCAATATACGTCAAACATTAAATTCTATGCACTGACAATTATTATGCTGAAGAATGAGATGCATTGTTTAGATTTAAAACAAAATGGTAATGAGGCTTTATGAAGCAGTGGCTGACTGAACAATGCATTGTCCTTAGAGACAAGTGAATCTAAATGATGAAACATCCATGTTATCTTAACAATAGATCCCCCGATGGCAGATCTCTAGTGTCGGGTGCAATATGCTACTTGTCAACAAATAAGGCTTTGATTATATTTTCATAAAAACGTTGAAGTTTCAAAGTGGGTTATATGTATGGAACTGGCCTTGTTGACACACATTAACCCCAATTGTCTGACGATCTAATGTCTATCCTATCTGATTCCTTGGTATGTGCTTGTGATGTAATTGAGAGGGACTGAATAGAAGCAGGCCAAGCAAACCCGATCAACATCCACTTAGCTTATCTAGCTCTTACACTGTGCCAACGCATTATTCAATTAAAAGAACATGTCTGGTACTTTCACAGTGCCTTCAAATATTAATGTGAATAAAGCGATAAATCAGAAATGGAAAGCACTTGCTTTTGTAACAAAAGTGTGTGTATCATAGCTGATGCACGGATTCTTTTTTTGAGCACAAAAAAGTAAATTTTAATTCTGACAATAGAAATTACACACAGAACAGCAACATCGCCTGGCAGGCCTAAAAAATGCTGTCATATTCCACACAGCTATTGAATACCACACCCTTATCACCACTAAACAAACATTATTGTCCCATCGTGCCTCATACTGTTTTGTGATGCCCAGTTCAACACACATCTGATTTAGAGACGGAGTTGACTGAGACAACTACAGATTTTACTAGCCCGTTGTCCCAGGTCTCCTCCTTATTAGTTCAGTTATCTAAAGATAGTGCCGACAAACTGTCACACATGAGGGTTCTCTTTTTTAGGGCAATCTTTCCACTCATTCAAACACACGCATACACGTGCCCGTCTGTGTGCTTACTGGAAAATTCCATGCCTTTTTGCAGATTGTACTTTCTTTGCCAATTAATCAATGTTGAAGGTGAAGATAGTATTCATTTAAGCATACTAACTTTGGTGCATTCACTGCACCAAGACATTTAACTTTACTGATTGGTGATAAATCAAGGACCATGTGCCCAAAATGTCACCACCTACCATTATCACAAAATAGAATGATAAATACTGTTTATGTTAATGCTCGGTTTAATGTAGTTCAAATATACACACACAATCAGGAAAGTCAACTGTCTTCTCTGACGATGATATTTGTTATTTTTCGTACATAACATATGGGTGTCATTCCCTCGACAAATAGACAAACAAATAGCATCAATATCTTATCTCAAAGTAACATGTTACATCAGATCAGTGTTATTCCATGCAGGCATGTTATGGACACCTATGCACTTGTCCTAAACAGCCTTGATTGCAACTGATGTTGGGGTCCTGAGAGTGATGCTGTGTCATGCTCTTGTAATTACAGGCAGGAAGGAGGAGTGTTTGTGTGTGTGTGTGTGTGTGTGTGTGTGTGTGTTTGTACTACAACCACTTATCGCACACAATTCTCTTTTCGGACAATGCTGGATGATGTTTCTAGGTGTGGCTCACTATTCTATCAGATAAATATATTAGACACATGCTTTCAGCTGAGCATCCTTCGTGTATGTCCTTCTCTGACCCTCATGTAGCATGCAGTGAGGTGTACATTTGCTTACCTGGTCCTGGCAGCTCTGATTGTGGGTCTCCAGAGTCCAGAAGGCCCTGCGTGGGGCCGCTCCGATGCGCAGTCTCACCGGGCATATCCGTGTAGCACAGTCTCTGACGCACTGCCTAAAAAACAGGAGCCAGCAAACTGAGGACAGAGAAAACGAGTATAGGATGTTGTCTCCTCAGTGCAGAGATACAGATCCGTGTTCACTGCGTGTGCATTTATGTCAGTGTGCATGTAAGAAAGAGAGAGAGGGACTGCAGAGACACGCCGGTAACAGCATGGGAAATCTGAGCGTGAGCTGCAGTATTCTCTCTGATTACGAGAGCGCCCGCCCCATTCGGACTCTCTGTCGCTCTCATTACCCCTCCCTTCCTCACTGCTGTGCTGCCTCATAACCTCGCTCTCCCCCTCCCTCTCTCTTTTTCTCTCCTTTCCTCATGCTCTCCCTTCAGCAAGTGGGTCTTGGACAATGATGTCAGCAGATTTCTGTATCTCTTGGAGGCTGCATGGGAGATAGTAATACAAAGCACAGCAAGCAAACAGATAGAGATGCTGTGCGATGAAAATAAAATGTATCTTATCACGCTAGAAAAAAACAACATTTAAACCAGCATAAGCTGGTTGGTTTTAGCTGGTTTAAGCTGGTCCTTCAGCCTGGCTAAGATGGTGTGTGGCTGATTTAAAAAAACAACTCTAAAACCATCAAAGCAGACCTGTTGGAGGACCGTTAAAACCCCCATGAACATTTTTATTAGGAAAATTTTATTTTTAATTGGAATATTGCAGTGTTTATAGCAAAATGATTCATCCGTGCACATCATTTTTTAATTAGCTTGCCCTCATAATTTTTCATCAAAAAATATGAATGTCCCCACCACTTCGCAACAACATCACTTCTCCGATGATGTGTGCACCAACATGAGGGCGGGATAGTAATCCCTCCCCTCCAGTAACCTGTCACTCACATGAGATCACAGCAATAGCAAACCACAGCCATCCAATCAATTCCCGATGAACAAAATCAAGTCCCACCCTACATTTTTTTTTCACTTAGATATATGTTGCAGTAGGGAAGAAAAGACAAAAGAGAAGACTCTAATTTCCATTTCATGGTGACTTTAAAGTCGGCATGAAAAGAAAGTTACGATAGTCTTTTTTTCTCTATTGTGACGTATATCCGAGTGAAACAGCTTCTCAAAAAAACAAACAAAGACGACTTCAGTGAAGTCATTGCAAGAGGGAGTGAATGCCTTGAATTAAAAAAATAAATAAACTATGTGTGTGGATAAATCATTTATAATAAAAACGCAATATATGATGAAGATAATTGTCAATTTTGATTTCATGGTGACTTTTTCCAGCAAGAAGCAGTTACATGATAGCAATACTGCAGAGAAACAATAAAATCTCATTCTCCACTTCCCTCTCTCTTTTAAGAGTGTACGACATGTAAATCGCTCCCTGGCATTAGTTTTAGCATCAGGAGTTTGAAAAACGTTTTTCCCATACAGACACATATGTCTGTTTGAGTTTGACAGGTTGTTAGAGTGAGATACTGTTGTAACTACAATATATTGTGTTAGATGATGTGTTATATTGATAATGAATTCATAAAACAGTTTTGGAGTATCTTAAAATGACAAAAGTATGGCAGTAGAAATACGCTTTTTGTGTTTTAAAACAACAAGAGATAAAACCCACATCTTAAATCAATGAAACTGAGCTTCATGGAAGTGAGAGTGAGGGATACTGCAGTAAATTTAGCTACAGAGTACAGAGCTATGTTTCCACGGCAACTGTGAGGGAGAACTCATGGATGCTTTAGAAAGGGAATCCAATATTCAACAGACTGGCAAGACTTGGGGACTTTCCTGAGTTTTTCTTTTCTTTCTGCATCTCACTTTCTTTTTCAAACATCCAGACCTTTTGCTGGAATTTTAGGGGAACTGGATAGCTTTCTTTATTACTGAAACAGTCAGACAATGATGATTCAATTCTCTCAATACATGCATATTAAAAGTGAAAGTGAAGAAGAAAAACAGATACATAAAAATGGCTCTCTAACTTGAATAAAAGGTGAAAAAAGGTGAAACCAGTGAAAAAAGGGTCACAGGTTTTCTTAGTAAAATTATGGATCAGTTTACTCAGAAATGCACTTTCAAAACCATTGTGTATTAATAGGGAGTTGATTCTGTCTTTACTGCTATTACAGTATCACAAAACAGTTTTGTTAAAGCCAGTCAAGTTCTTTGACACCAGACTCAATAAAACATTCTAAAAGGATTGAAATGGTTCCTGATTTTGAAAAAAATAGAATGAGATATGCATGATGAGGAAGAATAGCTACTCATCTGCTACCCTAGCCTGCAGAGAGGTCAGTTTTCCTTCATTCTTCAAGGCTCTTCAGAGGCACCCCTGCATAATGCAATCTGACTGAACTAACCCAAGCTGGGTCAACCTGCCCTTCAAGGTAAGGAAGACAGAAGGGCCAAAACAAAAAACTTGTTTTCTCTTGCACTGATGTCACTCATTGCCTGGCCATAAAACATTCAATAAAAGCCTTTCCAAAAAAAAAAAAAAAAAAAAAAAGGTCATCGCTAGACATAAATGACATGGACTGAGCTCATTAATGCCATATCATTAAGCTACCATGAGTAATGAAGTAGCCTAAATCGAACCAGAGTTCTATTTTTTCATAATTTAATTTGGCTATCACTACTTCTCATAATATAATAAAAATGAACATTAAACTAAATTATTAAAATTAAGAATCCTAAAAATATCAATGACACATGGCCCATTGGTACGGTGGTATTATTTCCGCTGGTAGGGTAGACAGCGTACAGTTGAAACAGAGGGACAGTTAAATCATATTAAATAACTTGCGTATGCATCAAACCTGATCCATGATTTTTGCTCCACACATGCTTAGAAGTGTCCTATTCAATTGGGAAAAATTTAAAGGACATACGGTTCTCTAATCTGAAGATAAGTCTATTTTTAGGAGAAAGATTTTCACTTCACTACCTCCCTTCAACATTGAATATAGCTTCTTGTCCATTTATGACCGTGAAACTGAACTTTGATGTTTGTGATTTTCTAAAATGTACATAATTCATAACATGATTTTAAGTCTGTCCTCTAAAATTTACATAAATCATAACATGGTGCCCTTCAGTGTTATCGTGCAATTTAGGGAAAAGTGCTAGTTGAAACACACTGTACCTGCTGTAGAATCCTATTGTCTCGGATGCTGTTAAGGCCTAGACATTTGGGAAGAACAACTGCATCTAACACCACAATTAGTAACTGAATAAGAGTAAGCTGATTAGTGAGTATGTGAATGAGTGAGTACTTACTGAGTGAATGTTATTACAGTTCTGGCATGAAACTCTGAATGGTGCAGGCTGATAGGTCTTTAACTGATTGGTAGCAATCATGTCATTATCTACATAGCACAGCTGATTGGTTGCTGTGGCATCAGCAGCCAATGAGCTTGCTGCTCAAACATTCAAATACTTGCCATTGTTTGCTGTTAACAGTCTGCAGCTCGCTTTCAGAACCCTCTCTATTCCCCACCTGTTTAGATCTACTGCGGGGTAAATGTACATGTCACATGTGCAACAGCAATGTCTGTGAATGTATTTGCAGTAGCAAGTCTTGGTACATGCTCTGCAGCAGCAGAGCGTTGTCATGACAGAATTTATTTTGTTTTTACAGTTGTACAGGTTTTAATTGCTTCATATTTTTGTAATTTAAAACTGTTGTTCAAAGTTTTACAGATGAACTATTACTAATTTGAACTCTTAATCTTAATTGTTAAGTGATTTACTGATGGGCTATTTAAAGGTGCAGTCTGTAAGAATGACAACTAGTGGTCGAAATAGGTACTGCAGTCCAATTCAAAATATTGGAAATCAACGTTTTTCCCGCCTCCTGCTCCTGAGACTGGACAGCACTCACACGGGTTGCCAGCACACGCAATAGGAACGAGCACAATGGACAATGAAAGTTGGCAAATTGGCAATGTGCAGTATCACAGACCAAAACAAAAACAAACATTCCAGCCTGGAAACGCACATTTCAAAGTAAAACAACTGGCTGTAGAAGTGTTTTTCAGAGAAACGAGTATGTGAACTTAGCATGTTTCCTCAATATATGCAAACATATTATGGTATTTTTATGCTTTAGTAGAGTGAAAAAGTTACCTTTAACTCTTGGATGTTCTGCTGTTAAAAAGCAAACTATCCACTGTATAGCCGACAATAAAGAATAGGAATTCAATGAAGATCTGAAATGAAATTATTTTTGTAGAAACAAAAATAGTTTTCTGTTCATGCCTTTGTTCAATTCTTGTTTCCCTTGTTGTCTTGCCTGCCTTATGTTACCATAGTTACCCTGATTAGTTCCTGATTGTTCCCAGGTGTGTCTTGTTTGCCAATCACTGTTGTGTATTTATACCCGTGTTTCTCATGGTCTTTGTCTGGTGTTGTCCCTCTATGGATGTGATAGATTTGTTTGCCTTCCTTGCCCGTGTCTGGATTTATCAGTTTTTCCTGCATTTACTTTTATGTTTCTTTGAATAATTGTTTGCTGCAACTGGATCCTATTCTTGTTGCTCCGAAACAGCCACCGTTACACATGTTAGCATTTGAAATTAGTTGATTAGGTCAGTTTACTTTAGAGTATTAAAAATGTGTTTTAACTGTATAAGAGAATAGGTTCAACTGTCCCTAACATTGGACCAAAAGTACTTCATGTCTTTATGAACTAAAATGTGAACTATTTATATGCATTACTGACCATAATTTATTTAGTAGACAAATAAAAGAAATATCACATGAAAAAAATGTAGTAGCATAATGTTAAAAGCAAAAGGTTTTCCAAACTGTATTCTTCCATACAGTGGTGTTATTTTGCACCGGGCACATTTTATCTTGTGATTTGTTCCTAAACAGTAATGTACGGCATTAAATAATGTCCATCCCTTGCCAATTTTTAGATTTTTAGCAGGTGAACAGATTTTAAAATTAAAAAAGAAATTAAAATGGATGTTGAAGTTTAGCACAATTTGGCACATTTGGAAAAAACTTACCCAGATTTAATGAGAGGGATATGGGCAGGGTGCAAAGAGAAAATGTACAATCCCGTGAATTATGTCCTACGGTCCTACCTGCCTGTCAACATATTTTTTTTTTTCATTTTTTATTAAATGCTTGCAGAAATGAAAACAAACAAACAAACAACAACAAAAAAACAAAAACATTAACAACATATTCCATACCTCCACGCACCCTGCTCGCGTAGACAACACGTCATCAGCGTGTTCCATCCATGAGGCCATAACTGAGCTCTGCAAAGGAGCAGCAGCCACCTTTTACAGTTCCTCCTGAACCAAAACATCAAGTTTATGCTGCGTTTATGCCATGCCGTAATCGTAATTACAAGATGGCAACCCATGACGTTTTACCCGGCTGTTCCCGTCCTCAGACTCGGATTTGTGTTTCAACACTATCAACGGAAAAATGAATCTGCAGCAGTCAGGTGGTACAAGTCAAGAGTTCTGTAAGTTGTTTACGTTCAATATTATTGTAATGTTATCTGCTTTGAGACATGAGGTTATTTGACACATTGACCTTCTCTCGTGAAGCTTTGCAAACTCTGTTGTGAGCGTTCACGTGTTTCGAAGGAGGCGTGGCTTTGGAGACTATGAAGAGCTGGTAAGTCCCGCCCATCCGTAAAACCCCAAGTGGACCTCTAGGTTGAAAAATCGTCAATGCAAGTGAATGGGAGAAAATAATTATTTTCTGAAATCTGAAAATAATTATTTTCTGATCCCGTTTGAATGGTGCCATGAATGTGAACATATGTTGTCTGTGAATTTTTTATATAATTTTTCGTGTGAAGAATGCTACAATTTAGCGGGTAGAAGTTTGATGCGGTTAGACTTTGTGTAAGAGCACTTTGTGGACTACAACTCTTCGCTGCTTTCAACGCGTTTGAAACGTCACCACCATTCGCACACGGACACTAGCTCACGGATCCCGCTAAACATGGCTGTGTCTTTGGTGCACTTCACCGCCTTCTTTCAGGGAGAGGACAAAATCATTGAGGTTGGTGAAAACCACGGGTAAGTCAACTTTATGGGGTGACGTCACATAGGCGACATGTAGTCTTTCTCGTTATGTCTTTTCCACAACTGCTAGCCGAAGAATCATACCATATACTGTCAAACTCGTAACATGAAAAATTATATAAAAAATTCACAGACAACATATGTTCACATTCATGGCACAATTCAAACGGGACCAGAAAATAATTATTTTCTCCCATACACTTGCATTGACGATTTTTCAACCTAGAGGTCCAGCGGGGTTTGATGGGCAGGACTTACCAGCTCTTATAGAGGCCTACCCCAAAGGTACACACAGCATCATATCTGAGCAAACATTTGACAGATTTCAGTATTTATTGTTAATTGATAGTCAACTCATTGTTAAAAACACGTTTATTAGACTAGATTTTGATCCATATCAGGACATTTGCTCAGCACAACAGCAAACCAAACCTGTGTCTTTTGATGCAATCAATCTGTATACAAACCAGCGAAATAAATTAAGACCAGATTAACCTTTCATTAGAATGTTATTTTCATTACACAAAACATCACAGCATGACTACTGACAGACAGCCAACATTAGCAAACCACATTGGGCAAAATACAGCAATGAGTCATCATATGCTCTTTGATGAAAATACGAGATTAGTTTTATTGATACCACACATTGCAAACACTGAGGTGCTTGAGGTGAGAGTCTAAATGGAAAAATCCATTCTTTGTACAAAATCTTTTCAAGATTTCAAGAGAGAGGTCCACTAAGACTGACCAGAGTGACATGTAACTCCAGGCTTAGCAGCAAATAACAGTGCAATGATGGCCTTTCCAAAATAAATATTTAAGGCAAACACTGTCATCCTATATGTATTCTTACATACAACCATATTTTTCATATATTTAATTAAATCACAAGCACATTTGCAAATGTACAGATATCAGGTGAGGCAAGTAGAGTTGGTATCATTTTACTTTTTCATTAATAAGCAATAATAGAGTGGCGCTCTCTAAGTGTAATGAAAGTATCTCTAAGTACTGAACTCTCAATCCCTTTCTCCATAAATATTTCCATCCTAACAACTGTCTCCTTGGAAACAAGGAAAGCCCCATGTGTTGTCTAGGCAACCACATCAAAAACAGAAGGTGTATGTATTTATTAAGAAGTAGAGAGTGTGAACGTCCAGTTGTGTTGAGGATGTGGAGGATTAACACAACGCCCTGATAATTTAGTGTAGTTGATGTGGAGTTGTTTCCCCCTGTGGTGAACATTGCTTATGCCCTTCAGATCAGTCACACTTTCATTTCACAACATATGTCTAGCTCTTTGGCTCAGTTTCCTTTTTGGGAAGGCAGCGGATACACAACTCTGTTGTTTCCGAGCATTTGCTGCTTTCTGGAGGCTCTGCTTTCTGTTCCTGCGGAGATGGATCACAGCTCCCAGTCGCATTTGAGTTCCACTCTGATGTTTGGGTGGATCATGGAACTTAAGGATGCTGTAACAGTCTCTCTCTGTGTGTGTATCTAATACTCAATATCTGTATCCTTACTTCACCTGTAAGTCCTGTTATTGTCTGGCCCTGTTGATGTCTATAAGCTGCCTGTGTCCAAAACATTCAAAGTTATCGACAGGCTTGATGGCTCACTTAGCCATGTCCTCAGCCACTGCCTTCCCTAATTTGTCTTTCAAGTAAGCCACTTTCTGCCAATCAGATTTCAGCTCTAGCCATTCAAAGTACGGCACCTGTAGGGTGGAATAACAAAATGAGTGTGGTTGTGACAAATCAATATACTCAAGAGTAAAATTGCAGTCACATTTGTAATTGTTTAGCAAATTTTCACAGGAGAAATAAGTATTTTCAATAGGAATCCATGCAATGTAGAATTTCGCAACTTTCACAGATTTCGCAACAGGTTCAAGCTGCATTGACCAACAGAATTCTGCTTGGTTTGAAAGTGATGGTTTTGTGTGGCAATGTATAAAGCAGTTTACACAGTTGAAAATAGACAATGGGTGAATTTTGCTAATGTATGTGACCACAAAATCAGTCTCAGAAAATGGAGAAATGTTACGAACTCTTGCCTTTTAAAATGGCTTGTGTCAGGTAGCGCATCAAATGGCAGGAGCATTATGTCAGCCTTGTGCTCAGTTGGAAGTCAAGACAAGTCCAGCCAACTCTATTAAACTGTACCCCAGGAGGCAGAAGGCTAACAGGATTGGCCTACATGCTGCAGACAGAGCCTGAGTCCTTTTCCGCAGTTCTGTCTTTACTGCCGCTATTTATAACCCAAAGTCAAGGGGGACTGCCTGCCATGTAATAGCTATTACAATAGGAATAGAACTAATCAGGCTAACAACACTGGTACTATAAAAAGGAGAGAACTTTTTTGTATCATATAAGAACTGTTATTGCGTGTTGGAGTACCATCAGCAGTCTAGATTTCTTTTATCACGTGACGAGAGTGAGAAGACGATGGCGGAAGATTTGGTTTCAAAGCGAAATGTTAAAGCGCCTATTTGGCAATATTTTGAATAAACCCAATGCTAATAGTGAACCTGCAAACATAATCATAAATAATAATGATGAACCCAGTATTCAAGCAATTGCTGCCCCGAATTGACGTTAATTCGAAAGCTTTACAAGCGAAAGTAAAATGTGCACGGCTGCATGGGCATTCATAAGCAATTTAAAAAGTGAGGTGGAAAAGAGGGGAAAAACTCCAAACTCTCCAACATAATTGCAGCGTGCACTTATTATGAATAAAATGTTATCTGTTAATATGGATGTTAATAAGTATGTTTTAGCTTACCTCAAGGGCATCCAAGATGTAGGTGTCTTTTTTTCCGCAGTAGTTTCAATTTTGATATTTTTAGGTCAAACCGTTCTTGTCTGTCAGTCATTTAATGCAGGTCTGTGGTCACTGTCTCAAAGAGCATGCACAGAGTCCAAATTAAAACAATTCCCCATCGTCCAAATTAAACAATTCCCCATCGTAAGTACACATTGATGGCCTAAGACACGAAACGAGCGGTTTGTGTGAGAAAACGAGCAGTATTTATATCGTTTTTTAACTCTTGTACACAACCACGTCCAAGTGATCTGAGGGCGCTCGAGCATCCTGGTGTGTGACGTGTACGCAGACTGTTGCATAGATATTTACACTAGATGTCACCTTGGCTACGGCAGTTCATTGGAACAAATGCCGTAGGCAAGGCGGCATCTATTCTAGTGTATATATATCTATGCACCAGTCTGCGCACACGTCACACAGCAGGATGCGCGAGCACCCTCAGATCACTTGGACGTGGTTGTGTACAAGAGTTAAAAAACGATATAAATACTGTTCGTTTTCTCACACAAACCGCTCGTTTCGTGTCTTAGGCCATCAATGTGTACTTACGATGGGGAATTGTTTAATTTGGACGATGGGGAATTGTTTAATTTGGACTCTGTGCATGCTCTTTGAGGTGGTGACCATAGACCTGCATTAAATGACTGACAGACAAGAACGGTTTGACCTAAAAATATCAAAATTGAAACTACTGCGGAAAAAAAGACACCTACATCTTGGATGCCCTTGAGGTAAGCTAAAACATACCAAAATTTAATTTCAAAGTGAACTATCCCTTTAATATGTTTTCATCTCCTATGCTTGTATTTCACTGTCTCACCTCCACCACTATAAATCCAGCCAGCTGTAGGTGGCGTTTCTGCATGGCAAAGCGGCCCAGAAGATCCTTGCTCTTGAGGCAGAAGTTAGAAAACTCCCAAGACACAAATGCTATTCTGCAAATAGACACAAATAGACACATTGACACAATCAGAAATCATCTCTGTATGTGATCTTAGAACAAAGCTTTCACATGAGTACTCACCGTCGTGCCCCTGCAGGTAAGGCATCAGGTCCACCGCCTCCAGGTAAATGAGGGGCTTTCAAGTTCTCCAAATCAATAGGTTTATTTTCTGAATTTACCACAAGCTCTCCATCTGTGGTGAACATAGATCAACAGATATACAAATTATCAGGAGGTTCTGTTAGACCCATGAATGGAACTCAAACCTATGACGTTTATTACCTTGTAGTTGCTACTCACCTATTGTCCAGCCGTATACAGTTTTGACAGCAGTGCGGAGGGCCTGTGTCCGGCTGTTGGTCAGACTCTGAAGGGTTGTGTGTAGGCTGCTCTGCATAGGGGTGTTGGTCTCCACTTTCCCCTGGGCAGCTGGCAGCAGGACAGCAGGGGATTTAATAGTGATTCCTAGAGGCTCCAGCTGAGCAAAAGCAGAGATATGCAGCAATTTCAGCCGATAGTTCTCAGTCCGATCCACAAAGCCACCTGTTGGATGAGTCAGGAAACATCACAATTACACAAAAACATGATATGACTGCAGACTGACTTGAAATATGATGCACAGCTGGACAGCCTATGAAAAAGAAGCGTGTGACAATTCTGCAATTTATTCTTTTGTGTTCCATGGAAAAATTAACTGCATACATTAAAATAGACATGAGGGTGAAATAATGACAGATTTTCATTTCTAGGTCCTTAAACTATTCCTTAAAATACACTACCATTCAAAGGTTTGTGGTTGATAAGATTTTTAAATGTTTTTGAAAGATTTATGCTCACCATGCCTGCGTCTACTTGATCAAAAATACAGTATAAACAGTAATATTGTGGAATATTACAAATTAAAATAACTGTTTGATGTATTTGGCAGAGACTGTATGCTGATTTGGTGCTCAAGAAACATTTCTTCTTATTATCAATGTTGAAAACTTAATGCTTAATAACCACTTAATATTTTTGTGGAAAACGTGATTGTTTTGTGAAGAAGTCTTTTGTTATAATGGGATAGTCTTTTTGGGTCACCTTTGTTCAATTTAATGCATCCTTGCTGAATAATAGTATTAATTTCTTTAAAAAACAAAACAAAAAAAACAACTGACTCCAAACTTCTGAAAGGTAGTGTAGGTTAGATCTGCCTACAATCGGTCATGAAAGTAAAGACAGACATTGGACAATGCTCCTATACTGCCACCGTGTGTTTTGATTGAGAACAGCAAATTATATTAATCACATTGATACACAAGAAATATAAATTCAGCAGTTTTCCCAAAATGAGAGTGTATATTCTTTTCTGAATATTTTTAGCACATTCATTCCATCGCACCTGAAAGTTTCTTCTGAAAGTCATGCTTTGTAACAGAAGAGATGTAATCAGGATTGGCCTGGTTCAGCACACACAACGACCAGACCACATCTGTTTTCAGGAAAGGCTCTAAATTTTGAAAGGACCTTTCCAAAGCTTTGTGTACCTGTAGCCATACAATAAAACCTATTACATACATACATAAATATACAGTGCATTGCAGTTAATCAAGGATAATAACAATATATTACCACTTGGATTGGTTACCTTATGGTAAAACTCCTCTCCTCTGCCAAGTTGGAAGTTGAGTTTGGCGAAAGACATGAGAAGATTACAGACCTGAAGAGTGCTGTAGCTTTCACTATAATTCACATAGTGCTGAAAAACAACAGAGAGGGGGAAACAAAAGAAAGTATGTGTATGTAGATGGAGACTGGCGATGGAGAGACTATCACAATCAAAAAAAAAAAGACTCTAACCTGAGCAAAGCCTTCAAACAGAGGCAGGTGGAGCCACTTGAGGAAGGCTAGAGACTTGGCACAGCGGGTGACATCTAGGGAACTCAGATCTGATAACCTAGGCAATAGCTCTGTCGCTATTCTCTGAAGAACCTGTGCCTGGTGAAAATTCAGCTTACCTTTTATTCAAAGAAAGATGAGAGGATAATTAGATTTTAACAGTTATTTATGGAAGTCTAGGCCAAAAACCCAAGCTATCACAATTTCTCACTGACCGTAAGTGAACGCGATGTCAAGCAGCAATGGCGTTTTCAGTTCAAAGGAGGATTTTTGGTTCAGGTGGTATGAGAGAGCCCGTAACAAAGAAACGGCCCTCCTGTTTTGAGAGGCCAGTGCTAATGCCACCTTCCGGATATCATCTGCGCTAAAGCTCTCTGCCAACTCCAGAGCCTGGAAAGCACAAGATACAGTTCAGCGTTGGTTACATAAGCCTAATACAATATAATGCAAAGTGTTCAAATATGTTTGGTTGGCTAGGTGGCTAAAGGTGTATTAAAGTGTGTGCACTCACTTTGTCCTCCAGTTTGTCCATTAGAGTGGGGGAGAAAAGCAAAGCACGGCCCATGAGAATGGTGATGGTACGACTGTCACTTAGCTCTGTCCAGCGCAGCTCCAGTTGTTTCAGCAGGATTGTGGTGAGCGCTTCGTTTTCATACCTATCACAACACAAGCAGCAACATTACAAGAACAAATCAGCTACCAACTACAGCATCAAGAACTTTAGAAACTTGTTTAAAAAAAGTGAATTTCTTTTTTTTTCATTTTGTTGCAGGATTATTGACGTATACAAATCAGTTCATTCAATGCAGGCACATACAAATTCTCTATTGATATACAATATTGTTCAAAAGTTTGGGGTCGATAGGATTTTTAAAAATGTTTTGAAATGTGTCTTTTATGCTCACCAAGGCTGCTTTTATTTGATGAAAAAATTGAGTAAAACCAATAATATTATGTAAAAGATTACAACTCAAAATAACATTTTTATTTTAAAATTGATTTTATTCCTGTGATGCAAAGCTGAATTTTCAGTAACATTACTCCGACTTCAGTGTCACATGATCCTTCAGAAATTATTCTAACATGTTGATTTGGTGCTCAAGAAACATGTCTTATTATTATCACTGTTGGATACAGTTGTGCTTCTTAATATTTTTGGGAAACCAAGACACAACCAGAGGTCGCTTTAACCGAATATTTTCCGTCATTGACTGTTCTCTTCATAAACAAAAAACTGCATAATCTACCGTATATGCTTGTCCTGTAAGCGCATGATAGAAACTGAAGATTTATTTTATTTAAAAGGGACAACGCACATTAATCAACATGAGGACAAAGTCCAAAATGTAAATGTGCCAGATTAACCATACAGGCTAATTTTCATCTGCAGTCCCAAGATGTGAATGAAAAGCCATCAAGTCTTGAAAATTAAAATGATGGGTAATAATCATATGACCCTGTCCGTCAAAATGACGGATAATGAGAAAGTCTAATGCAACCTCTGGTCACGAGACAAAAATGTTGAATTATTTTGAATTAGTCTGTCTGCATGTATATTAACTAGTTGACTACCACACTAATCAACTAGTTCATTCAACAACTGACTAGTCAACCCTTATAGGTCTATTTTTAAATTGTCAATTGTGCTAATGTCTATGACTGTCAAGCATGTGAATCTCACCCTCTTTTGCGCTGAAAGGCTACCCAGTCCACCAGGTAGGCCAGCTGACGGTAGGTAAGGCGCCGGATCCTCCAAAGCACTTCATTCTGGATGGAGTGGAGTACAGGGGCATCAGAAGGGACACCCAGCATAGTGAGCGTACGCAGAAGAGCCACCAGAGATCCATTCCAAACTGAGGACACCTGTGCGAGAACAACAAGATAATCGTCCACCGGCCCAATACATCATTATCAGTGACAAGTGACTTTCAATTCAAGCTGCTACTCAGACTGGTTGTCATGGTTACCTGAGTGTTTACAGTCTCCAGCATGTGCTCGAAGCGCGGGTCCTGCAGAATTTCTTTGCCGCCCTTCTCCATGATCCGCAGGTTCAGCTGGACCAGACACCTGGCAGCATCGCTGGCAGATCTGCCTTGCTCTGCCCACAACTGAAGCACTTCCTGTGGAGTGGACGCCTTTTCAACAAGTTTGACAAGTTCTGTACATTCATATGGAAATGGCATCTCCTCCATCCTGGCCAGTTCATTGCCCTGACAGAAGTGCCTAGCAGAAGGTCGGATTGAAGACACGGACATCGGGCACAGCGGCTCTGTATGGTGAACTGTGGAAGTCTGTGGTCGGGCTGAGGCCACGGCAACCTGAGAGCAGTGAGGAAACCGTCGCGCCCATCTGCACAGCAGCCTGGTGGTCATTTTGGAAAGGGGACTTCCTCTATTCAACAACCAATCAAAACATTTGCACCCACATCTCACCTGAGCACCTAAGAATCAACCAGACAGCACATATAAGAAAAGTAATAGTTGTGAGCCAAATTATGTAAAAAAAATAACACCAGTCAGATGTCGATACATATGATGTTTCGTCGATGTGAACAATTAAATTATTTATTTAACTAATTCTATTTTACTAGTACTCAAAAAAATAATCTTGAGCTTCGACACTTTTCAATTATACTGCATGTAAACAGCATGCAAAGATCTGTCAGATGTCTGAATTACCTAGCTGCTATCTGTCATGGGCAGAAGTCTATTCTGACCTTGCCGATTTGGGCAGGCGCAGCAATAAGCTTATGAAACTGTCAACGTTATCAACAAATTTACAGCAACTCAGTAAACATTGATACAGTTTAATAAACATGTTTTATCATACGGTTGTGGCGATACAACAAATACTGCTTTCTTACCTTGTCAAATTAGCTTTTATAAGACTGGCGACGACATTCACATGGAGGGACTATCGGTCGCGGAAGTTCTGCGTCAGTGTGAACCGGCAACACGTGATTTCGACAGCATATCGTGATTGGTCGGTATATCTTTGAGTTAGAATAAGTTAGATAACAAACCATTATTATTATTTGCATTGAATCCAAATAGTAGGACGATCTCTTCAGCATCTGAAAAAATCCGTAAAACGCTCAGTGTAAGGTTAACTTAATATATATATATATATACTTTTAGTAATTATTAATTGGCAATAATAAATAATGTGTAAAAAATAATTAAAAAAAGAGTTTTGAGAGAGGTCAGACATTAGGAGAAGATTTATCCGTAGGCACGGAATTCTTACAAATTCCTACATTGCCTTTCAGAATCAGAACCTATAGATTTGAAGCTCAATGACTGCACTCTTGCTTTAATATGATCTAGCTTCTGTAAAATAACAACATTACACATTTTAGTACAATTACAGGGCTGAACTGTGCTGCCATTTGAGTTGGAGGTGGTGGGTTTACAATATGCTAAATAATAGTTTTTTCTTTTCAGATACCCCCAAGCTAATGCGTCATAATGTTATTGTTCACTAAATATTGATTAATTAATTTAAAAAGACTAGTTTTGCCATATAGCGAAGGAGAGAACAAATTTTAGTCGGGTATACTATAAGAAGCTGTTCATAAGACGACCAGCAGATGGCGACATTGATTCATTCATAGCGCAGTTCTCACTTAGTTGGCTAGACATTGCCTAAAATAATTTTGACTTTATTTTTTTGATGATAAAAATAGGCATACTTACTACTTTCTCTAAAAGCTGTCTTAATTGAAGTAATATTTGAGCTGATTGGTAAGCTCAGCTATAAAGCTCCAGGTTTTCGGAAACGAACAATGTACATGAGTTTATCAAATCCTTCATTAACTGTTCCAGTTGTAGCCTATTATTCTCTAATGGAAACAGGGTGCACAGATGCAGAATAGCGGTCTATTCTGGGTTCAGTAATAGCATGAATGCAGGAAACAAAAATAACATTTTGCGTCATTTTGTAGAGGATGATTTTGTCTGAATCAGCCTAATCTTTTGTGACATGCATGCTCAAATGTTAAGAGTATTTAGGAAAGTATATAACCTAATTTAATAAATATTCCCCCAGTTTCACAGACAAGTCTTAAAATTAGTCCCAGACTAAAATGCATGTTTGAGCTATTTTAACTGAAAGCAACTTGCACTGACATATCTTAAAATACGTTTAAATATGTTTGTCTCAAGATGCACACCATAAGGCACATTTATAAAAGCTACTTAAATGTACTAATTGAACAAACGCCTAATCTTGGCTTAATCTAATTCCTGTCTGTGAAACCAGGCAATAATCTAATATAATAGCCTTCATTTTGATTGGATGCTGGATTAGGGTTCAAAAGAGATGGACTCTTGAATTTGGTAAATGAACAATGCCGTTTGGATTGGAATATATAATGTAAGATTAGATGGTGTGCCAGCGTTCAGTAGCATCTCAAGGAAGTTCAGCCATCTTTCAAAGGAGAAGGGAGATGGTTCGATCTTGTACAAGGCTGTTCTTTTTTATATTGAATTTACGAGAAGAAAAGGGCAAGTGAAACATTTTTCAGTAATGAGGCGACTCAACCGGAGGTGAATGGAGAGGATAAACTTTTAGAGGCAGTGCAAAACTTCCTTTTTCAAGTGGCACTTTGGAAAGATAGAGTGAAAGTGAGACACAAAGAGAAAAGGGGAGAGTTACAGTCAGTCACTGATTGAACCCTTGGTGATTTATGCTTCATTCCATCAGCTCTCTGTGGCGTACATAGTCATCTGGTTAATGGTGTGATTTACATTAACGACACAGAGAGGTGCAGCCCGTTTTACAGTCTTTAATGCACACATCAGAACTTTGACATGCTTTGCGATAAGTCAGGTTGATTCGCATATGATTCCAATATGTACCTCAAGGTGCTTTGAGTCAGTCACCATAAGCCTTTGAGATAGATTTGTGTAATGTTTTATGCCGTTTGAAGAAAGACATATTAAAACCGAGCCTTTAAAACTCAATCCAATCTTCTTGTAAAACTGAGATGCATTTGAAGAGCAGAGGAGTAGTTAGTGGGCCGGGTTAAGTGAAGTTAAGTATCTGTCAGTCACACTCATGATAGTTTAACAGTGATGAGCTGTGAGCTCTGGCCTCCTCTTAGGATCTTATTTTAGAGCTCTCTTAGTACAGATGTCATATTTGATTTTTTATTGCAAATGTATATTTCAGAAATCAAGAGGGTTAGGCTTTGGGGATCTGTTTAAATAACCAGACTGAGCTGAGTTCACACTGAAGCACAGTTATATGAACACTTCTGTTCTGTTGAACTGTTTGTTCTAGTCATTAGTGGTGAGGATTTTTCAATGACTCTTTCGTTACTCATTGTTACGCTAGAAGGTATTGACAAGTGATTGGCTGCATCTGAAATCACATACATTCCTACTATATTTAACCGTTTGTGACAAAATAAATATATCAGAATTCACAGTTTTCATAAAAGAATAGGCAAAAAGTTCCAAGATACTTCTTCTGGCGAGATTCTGAAGTGAGCATACGATAAACAATTTACGATCCCATGAGGCCACGGGAGAGGATTTGTGAAGGGCGGTGACTCGATAGCCTGGCTAACGTCAGACCTCTTCTCATTGAGACGTGGTCTGGGAACCACATGTTCATTTTCTCGTATTTTAGGTGTGGTTTACGAATGCCCAGAGCCGTTTATTGGGCGCTACGAATGTCTATCAAATGCGCCTGTACGTAGCTCATAGCCAATCGTTTCAATTATACCAGATGACATATGAAGAGTGACAGAAATTCGACGAGGAAGAAGACGAAATAAACTTGCGTTCTAAACTGCTTAGAACACTATCTAAGGCTGCATCGAAAGGTAACTTCGCGTCTGATGCCATGTTGGATCCATAGATATAAACAAACTGCTTCGGTGTGTCGCATAGACGTCGTCATCGTCTTGCTGCTCCCTCCCCGTTCTGTGATTGGTTCCCTTTTTGAGGGGGAAATCTGGTCCATGGTGTCCAGGCTGCCTAGCAGCGTGAATAAAATCGCGCTGCGCGCAAGGCAGCATGGGGAAACCCAGGCTAGTGACTCGACGCAACTGATGCTGATAGGTCACGTTGTAAGGGCAACATGGCGAATGGAGTGTCTAGTTTACATTCATACTATATAGAACATACTTTTTTAGCTTTTCTTTTAAATAAATACCTACTCAAGAGAGTATGCCATTTTGGGCACAGCCATTGTCTTTATGAGTAAATTACTGAATCATTATTCAACAGATTTGTGAACACTGAGTAATTCAGGAACAAAACAAATGTCTTCTATCTTTATGAGTGAGTCATTGAATCATCCACTCAACAGACAACTCATCACAACTGTGGTGTCGACAACACCCTTGCTCGTATGATATTAATTAGAACATATTATGAAGTGTTATTTTGACCTTAAAATAGTATTCCATATAATATGTAAAAACAAATATAAGCAATTTGTATATGGATTTTTCCCTGAAAAGTGTAAACTGTGGTGGTATGAAGACATCTAGTTCTTTAAACGTCATGATCAGCCTCAAATACCAATGTTGGGAGACGGAGTTGTGCACCAAGAGCTTTTCATCTTATGTGTGCACATCAGTATTATTTGGTGTCTTTGTCCAGGTATGGTGACCAAACACACTCTCACACCCCCTGATTGCTTTTCTTGGGTAACATAAAAGAAATGTATACATCTCCACTGAAGCGAATCAGACCCCCTTCTTTTCATCTTCTTTTACCCCTATATCTTTTCACTCGCTCTCCCTGTTGTATTGTTCTTTTACCACCTATCTGACTGTAAGGTTGCTATGCCTGTCTTTCTCTGCCTGGTGTTTGCAAGTTCCATTATGACATGATGATGACTCTGAGAGCCTGTCTGAAGTGTGTCTCGCCGTTGGCTCAAAAGTTTGTTGGTTTTGTTTATCTTTCATTTTTCTTTCATCACAGCCTTATTTTTCTGTTCTTCAACTGCAATGCTCTTTGTGACCTGTCTGGCGAGAATGGAGACAGGAAGACATCAGCTCTGAATTCCAATTACTCTGGGATAGCATACTCTCACTATGTGTCCACTCGAATCAAAAGTTATTACTGCTGTTATTTTCGGCTGCTATCAAGCTGCTAATAACACTTTAACATAACACTTTCACACAGTCATAGTCTTGCACATGTCTGCTGCTTTTCTTACGTAATTGAAAGTATCACTGTAAAATTTAACAGTTGTTCTTACTAAGACTTTTTAGTTAACTTTACTTAATGTCCAAAAATTTGTTGAACTTACTTAAACAGTTTAGTAATCTGTGGAGGGTGCTCCGGGCGTATGGGGTCCGGGGTCCTTTGCTAAGGGCTGTCCGGTCCCTGTACGACCGAAGCAGGAGCTTGGTTCGCATTGCCGGCAGTAAGTCAGACTTCTTCCCGGTGCATGTTGGACTCCGGCAGGGCTGCCCTTTGTCGCCGGTTCTGTTCATAATTTTTATGGACAGAATTTCTGGGCGCAGCCAGGGGCCGGAGGGTGTCAGGTTTGGAGACAACACGATTTCGTCTCTGCTCTTTGCGGATGATGTTGTCGTGTTGGCCCCTTCAGATCAGGACCATCAGCATGCACTGGGACGGTTTGCAGCCGAGTGTGAAGCGGCTGGGATGAGAATCAGCACCTCCAAATCCGAGGCCAATGTCCTTGGTCGGAAAAGGGTGGCTTGCCCACTTCAGGTTGGTGGAGAGTTCCTGCCTCAAGTGGAGGAGTTTAAGTATCTTGGGGTCTTGTTCACGAGTGAGGGAAGGATGGAACGGGAGATTGACAGACGGATCGGTGCAGCTTCTGCAGTAATGCGGTCGATGTACCGTTCTGTCGTGGTGAAGAAAGATCTGAGCTGCAAGGCGAAGCTCTCGATTTACCGGTCAATCTACGTTCCTACTCTCACCTATGGTCATGAGCTTTGGGTCATGACCGAAAGGACAAGATCCCGGATACAAGCGGCCGAAATAAGCTTTCTCCGCAGGGTGGCTGGGCGATCCCTTAGAGATAGGGTGAGAAGCTCGGTCACTCGGGAGGAGCTCAGAGCAGAGCCGCTGCTCCTCCACATCGAGAGGGGTCAGCTGAGGTGGCTCGGGGATCTGTTCCGGATGCCTCCTGGACGCCTTCCCGGGAAGGTGTTCCGGGCGCGTCCCACTGGGAGGAGACCCCGGGGAAGACCTAGGACACGCTGGAGAGACTATGTCTCCCGGCTGGTCTGGGAACGCCTCGGTGTCCCCCCGGAAGAGCTAGAGGAAGTGTCTAGGGAGAGGGAAGTCTGGGCATCTCTGCTTAGACTGCTGCCCCCGCGACCCGGCCCCGGATAAGCGGAAGAAGATGGAGGGATGGATGGATGGATGGATAATCTGTACTGTTTGCATGCTATGCCTTCGTTACTCAGAAAACCCAAGTAAACATTACTTTACTGGTTTGAGTACCATTTTGCCAAAGCAAAAAACAACAACAACAACAACAACAACAAAAAACGCTGGGCAAATGGTTTTTGAGTCGGGGCAATTCTTAATAGACTTTTTTCACTCATTTCTTCCACTTCTGCAGTCATCATTCTTCTTAGTTGCATTTGCTCATTTTCCAGTCATCTTAAATGTTATTGTCAATACAACAAAAATTTTTGGAAGAACTTCACATAAGTTGACTTCATAAATTCATGTTGATTTCCTAAAATTTCGAACCATTATTGTGATTAGTGTTCCCTTTGTTTGGGCTCTTGGAACTTCATTTATATCATTGTAATTCTCTTCCAATTGATGCAGTGATGCAACATGAAACCAGTTATTTGATTTCAAAGGAAGTGAAGAAATAAATATTATATATATTTACTTAAATTATTCCATGTTTTGAATGAATGTATTAATGATATATATAATAACTATATTTCATGTATAATAATGATCTTTTAACATTTTATTGCTAACACTTAAGGCATAAACTTTTAATTGGGTTTATATAATCCCTCTATATTCGTGACAATATCTTGCAATTTAGCTTGAGTCACACAAATACTTCAACATTCAGCATGCAAACCACAACAATGGTAACAAGTTATTTTTTTTTAATTAATTTAATTATGTAGACCATTACAATTTTATTTGCTGTCTCTTGTCAGTATAACAAAAACAATAGCAAATAAAATAGTAATGGTAAAATAAAGCCAAAAATAGTAAAACAAAGCAATTAATTTATTCATGCCTTAATGAACTCTGGGAGTACACTTCCTCAGATCACAGATAGAATTAAGTTGACAAAACTTAAATGGAAATCTTAAAAAAAGAACTTGATGCAATTAAGTTATGCATACTTAATTAAATTAAGGCCACGAGATTGCACAATTGAATGAATTAAACTGAACAAATTTGTTTTTACGGTGTATTCATGGGGGTTTATGTGTGAATCTGTTCTCAAATAAATTATTCTGACCAAGCCATAGGAGTTCAAAAGAGTGATTCTTTGAAGGTTTAGTTCTCCTAGAAATTAGGATTTTGTCATCACTTACTCACCAGTACTAACCTATTCCATTTTTTTTTTCTGGAAAGTACAAAAGGAGACATTTGAGGAATGTCACTGGTCACTCTTTTCATTACAATAAATGGGTATTGAGGTGTTCGAACTTCACAAGGGACACAAAAGCATCATAAAAATGGCCTAAATGACTTGTGAACTTTATTCTGGTGACGAAACAAAGCTTTGCATAGCATTGTGGCTTTTCAACACAGAGTACGTTGATGAATTGCACTTACCAAAATATTGTGTCCCGCTAATTTCAGATCTGCTTCTGCAATTGATTAGAATAAATAAATAAAAGTCAATTTTAAAATGATTAAAATGAATGAAAGAAATGAAACAAACTCATAAATGAAACTGTGCTCTGCCTTTTTTCACAGTCTTATTTCATAGGCAGGGTTCATATGGGCTATAATCTGGTTCTCAGGAGAATGAAGCTTTGGAAGTCATGGATCACATGATTTTAGCAAAAACAACTCAAGTTTCAATATGGTGCATCAATCTTCAAATCTTCTGAAGTCACACGATAGGTATGTTTGAGGTAAATTTAGGTTGTTACTCCCTGATAATCTTCCTCTTCAGTGATCTTTTAACCTCTGCAATCTGATCACTGTATTAATGTGATTTGTGAATGAATCATTCAAACTTTTATTTTAGAGATGTGTATAACAACATGGTTACTAACAGCACAGCTTCAGTTACAGGACATGTGATTCATCTGTGTCACTTGTTCTGTTTGTGGTTAATGTTCTCCCTTTTAGCTGTCACCATGTCGATAATGGTCTTAAATTGAAGAAAATGGGTTCTGGATGAACATGCTGTGTGCTATTGTGATTTTTCAATTTTTCAAACCATCATTAATTCAATTGGCCAGCACCAAAATAACTTTAAAAACAGAATCTGGGGAAGAAATCCATTTTGTGACTTCAGCATGATCATAAACACACTGTGGCCAGTTAAAAAAAAAAAAAGACCTGCATGTTATAAAGATGCCTTCGAGACATAAAACAATGACGTGTATGACCTCTTTGTAAACTTTTCACTCACACACATGTGGATGGTTGTATAAATCTGGTAAATCTGTTTTGTAGTGCAGCCTGAAGAACACGGATTACACCACAGAGGTGTGATTACTGAGTGTGAGACCTCTTTCCCTCACACACATGTATTTGTGCACATACCCTAACACAAAAACGTCCTACACGTCCTCTTTCAAACGAGCTTAAGCCTTTGGAGACGTGACCTTCAACTCCACTCCTTGAAAAAGTGAAGGAAATAACTGTTTGAAATAAAGTAAGTCTGAGAGGAAGACGGACCAGGGGGACATTGTGAGGAGCGTGACCTCTAAATGTGAGACTCCCTGTGTGTGTGGTTGTCATGCACATGATTTCACTTCCTCTTAACTTTTTCAGACGAGTTTTTCACAGCTGTTAAAAATTTCTTGTGATATTTTGGCTGTCGGCAGTCTTGTACATGTGCTTGAGGATTTGCTTGTTTCTGTTCTCTGATTGGTGCCCTGCACACCAATTTGCCTACTTGTACTATGCCCTAAAATTATGTACATTTTTTGTGAAGAAAAATACATACTTTTGAGTGTGTATAGCAGAATAGTAGGCAAGCTTTGGGACGTAATACCGAAGTCCATTTAAGACAAGTAATTTTACTTGGTGGCCATCTTTGAAACGCTTCTCTGGCATTTAAGTGCAGCAATTGAAATCACCAATTAAATCTGACAACAACAGTCTCATAAATTTTGTTTCTAAACAGAAACTGAGGCTGGACCAGCTAATGCGCATGCACAGTACTGACTGTGACCGTTCCTCAATATGCGTTCTTAAGCGATCTTGCACCCTTGTTCAATTCCAATACTCAAGAATGCAAGTACATAGGACGCATGAAAGTACCCGGATGTGTTCTTGATGTGTTCAGACTCGAACCGTTAGAAATCCCAGAAGACACTGCAGGCGGTCGTTGTACGGAAGCCTGTAAGTTTTAAACTTCTCGTTCTCACTTGAGAGATTAAGTTAATACATATAAAAACACAAACCAAACCATTCTCACCTGTGAAAAGTTATCCCATTTCTTCAGGAATGCAAACCTCGGCAGTTTCACAATCAGAAGCTCTGCAATGTTGTGGCATTATTCATTCTTAAGTCCTGGAGGCCAACAAGGGTGAGGCCTAGCGGGACAGGAGGCCTCCAGGGCGACACCAACAGTTCAGGGGGCCAGAGAGGCGCCGACAGTTCAGGGGGCCAGAGGGGATCGGCCTTCGCGGCCTTGCCATCAGGGCTAGGGTTGGCCACTACGGCCGGGGACCCATAGCCCCCCCCCAGCCATGACGGGACGAGGCTCTGGAAGGGCGGCCATGACGGGACGAGACTCGGGTACGCGGCCATCTTCGGACTCTGGTAAGGGGCTTGAGCCATCACTGGGGTGATGGTGATGCGGAGACCTCTCTCGATCAGGACTCTGATGAGGTAGTCATTCAGGTCATGGCCAGCCAAGTCCATTTTTACTGCTGCTAGATCCAATGTTTGTCAGTTATTCTGTTACAATCGGTTGCAGAGATGGAGGAAGCAGGATCTACGTGCAGCAGCTTTATTAAACAAAAAACAAACTCAAACTTTAACAAACGGATCCTCAGAGACAAGATCGTGAACAGAACAACCAAAACAAGTAATGTTAATAACTGACAAAGAACCAGACAGAACACAGGGTTTATATAGACAGAGCTGAAGAGCAAATTAACAAGACACACCTGAACTGAACTAAGAATCAATCAAACACCATAGAAACAAAAGCAACTGCAGAGAGAGATAGAGCTCTGCCATGCACAACTGCACTTGAACAGCACGCAGAGAAAAATGACCCCACATCCAATCAATGTCACTTTCAGTTTCTTGTGCTCATGCAGACAGACAAAAAAAGTCTTTTGGTGTTATCTGTTCTTTTCACACTGCATATTTTTTGGGTGAAGGACAAAATGGTGCTGTTTTGAGTAGCTGACAATCCATTGAAAATGTCATCTTTTTTAGATGTGAAAAAGTATGAGAAGAGCAAACTGGGGGTTGTGATGCATTGTGATAACCTTGGGTGAAAGAAAGGTAACTGATAAGAGACAGACACGAGTTTGGTTACGTGTGGGGCAGGGGACAAAGTCCTTCCCTTGAGAAAATAAGATGTGTGAAATGGATAAGGGCTGCGCTTCAAATAAAAAAGAGAGACAATGGAAGGGTGAGAGAGAGAGAGAAAGTGATAAGAAATGGAAAAAAAATTCCAAAGGCCTGAGCGACATCTGTGACCCTGAGCTGATGACAGAGGGGAGATAATCAGAATAAAACAAAACATGAAGGACAGCTAAGTTTCTCTCTACAAAAGATGGAATAAATACAAGCATGTTGCAAGAAGAATATTGAGCATTGAATGAAATTGGAGAACTTTGGACAAGCTGTTAGGAACCATACACTCACCCACACATACAATAGCATCCAAGCTAATATTCATAAGAGAAAAGACAAACTGTCAAGGGAAAGGACAGTGCCAAAGTGATCCATGTTTCCTCTGCTCATTAAAAGATATCTGTTACATGTCATTTCCCTTATTAAATTGCTTTAAACAGGCTCAAGAGGCTGTTGACCATCTGGGTAATGTTCTCTATGACCTAGCTCAAATGTCTAATCAAGAAGCTTATAGCCTTTGGGTCATTCTCAAAATATGGTGACAAACATGTCTCTTGACTGTTCAGTCATAAAAACCTTTTAAATATTAAAGAAATAAAATTATATAATATTTTATTAAATGTATGCTATTTCTATCTATCTCTATATATAGTATAATAATGTAAATCATTTAAGAAGAACGTAAAGGCACACTATGTAATTTTTTGCCACTAGAGGTCACTTATTCAAACCAAAGGCTTGATGGAGCTTTGATTTCACGGAATCATGGGAGTTGTTGTCTTCACCTCTACAGCCGGTGGCAAATATGACGGGACTCGGGCAGAAATCATATTCATGGATGACCAGTAATGTAAAGATTTATTGACGTTGTAAAAGCCGTTGGAGTGGAACGAGGCCGCTGGAGCGATTGCTAATGAGAGACAAGTACGACACAAGGCTCGAGAGCAAAGGAGCTTTTATTATGCCACTTCCGCTTCTTCTGGTCCTGTGTATGTGGGGTAACGCAGTGCTGTTTTATCATATTAGATACATTTGAGTGTGTTGAAAGTTGTTATAATGCTACTCTGTGGGTTCGCTCGGCGGATACAATATGATACACTTGTTGCACACTGTAGTGAGCAAGATCGATATTAGGCATGGTAAAAATGGTACTCGCGGTAAATCAAGAAAACGAGATTTAGAGAAAAAAGGCCCCGATCACAACAGAGGCTGCTGTCTTTTACTTTCGTTTGGTATTTGTTTTATTTTTGGTATTAAAATCTGTTTGAATGTTCGCCGGTTCCCGCTCATTCTTTCCATAACATCTAACCTCGTTACAGAAACATTTGGGTTAATGTAAATACACAAATCAACAAAATATACAACATCATTCTAGTGGTTTTTGGATATTTTAATCTACAAATCTTACATAGTGTACCTTTAATTTCATGGTGTTATCAATGTTAAAAACTTTTATTTTGAAAACTGAATGTAGTACTCATACCCCTGGTTTCACGGACAATAACGGCTTAAAGGATAGTTCACCCAAAAATGTAAATTAGCCCATGATTTACTCACCCTCAAGTCATCCAAGGTGTATATGACATTCTTCTTTCAGACGAATACAATCGGAGTTATATTAAAAAATGTCCTGGCTCTTCCAAGCTTTATAATGGCAGTGAATGGCCGTTTATGTTTTGAAGTCCATAAAGTGGATCTATACATCTTAAAAGTGCTCCACACGACTCCTGGGGGGTTAATAAAGGCCTTCTAAAGCGAAGCGTCAGTGCCAGTCTTTTGTGTAAACAGTGCCATTGTTTTGTCTCAAGATGCACTGTGCACATAAGTAATGTTATTTTGCCATTTGCATTAATTAAAAACTTGAATGTTTGTTTTCTGACAAACAAAATGAGAACGTGATTTTTTTTGAGACAATCTATCTTCATGATATGAATATTTCAAGAAATAAGAAATATACTTTCTGATCACTCTCTCATATTACAAAAGTAAACATTCTGTCAGTGATGCAGAACAGAGTCCTCTGATTCCCAAAGATGTGAGAGTTCACACTGCTGGGGTTTGACTTTCACCTTAATAACCGATGGTCGGACATCACGTGCTGTGTTGTGTGTGCATGAGGCAGATTGAGGGAAAGATTTAGCCTTTTAACTCACATATCAGTGTGTGATCAGTCTCTTTACCCAGACCCCTGGGTTGTTACGGATGAAATGACTCACGGAAGCTGAGGGTCACTAAAAAAAAGAAAAGGACATAATGGTTTGTTGGTGCGTGTGTGAGAAGAATATGTTTTTCTTTTGACCTCCTGAAGCCTGTTTGACACCATACATGTAAGGAATGCACTTTAATTTAATTTTATTTATTTATTGAATAAAACTAAAATAATTGAAATAAAAGCTGAAATAATTGTTATTTTATCCAATAGGCTAAATCTGACCCATGATTCCATTTAAAACTATAGGGTAGGCGATGTTTTTCATAAAAACTTTTTGTTATTCTAGTTGAAACTCTCTTCACACCCTGATATCAATCAATAATAGAAGTGGTCTAAATATTAAAACATGTAGGCTAGCCTAGGAGCCTATATAGGTTTATGTTTCTGGTGGTTTCTGGAAAACATACACTTTCTGTTTGCATCAAAATTCACAGAATTACTTGAAAGTAACAAGGCAACACAGGCCTGCTTGACCAGACATCCAAAATCGAATACTTCCCTACTATATAGTATGCGAAAAACAGTACGCCAAAAGAGTAGTAGCTATACATAGTCTCAATCAGCTCCGGAGCTCATAAATCAACATCCTTGCTCCCTGGTTTTTGCAGTGCATTGCAGGATTTTTTAGGGAGTAAACGTTCCAGTGCAGGGATTTTGCGATTAAGACAGCCTTTTTAATGGCAGACTCCCTGATCAGTGCCCTGACTACTGAACTAGGGAGCTGATTGAGACGCACCCACTGTAGCATTCGATGGACACTTTACTATCCTGTGAGGCCACGGGAGGGGATTTATGAAGTGAAGCGACACAACTGACGCTGGTAGGTCACATGACAGTTGACAGAATTTCATTCATACTACCTATATTCGTACTGTAGTAGGCTATAGGCTAAAACATAATTTTTTAATGGTCGAGAAGTAAATTCAAATTCAAATGTAGTACCTAATCAGACAGAATGATATTTTGGATGCAGTCACTGCAGAATGCGGTGGTTACAACAGTTTTTGCTTTGGCGCAATTTTCACAAGCAATTGGTAAAATTTTCAAAACTAATATCAAAACAGATCAGCAAAAGTGCAGTTTTTTCAAACATTTCATCATATTTTCAGTTGTGTTACTGCAATACAAGTGTTTAATCTATATAAATGTTTCATTCACAGTAACTGCCTTTCATAAAGCTCTTACTATGTTAACTTTTGATTTGCATCTTTTCTCGTTCAGTTTAATACATTTGTCTATATGTATAACCTCATGGCCATTTCATAACTTAATCAGAACTTTTGATAACATACACACTAGATAGATAAGCCACTATTACAAACATTATGGATTCAATTACATGATGGAATAATGTGACATCTGTAGCCTGTATTACTGTAATGAATTCAGCAACAAGGACAAAGGTGATTTGATTTTTTTTTTTTTTTAAGATGTTTGGGGTTTAGCCTACTGGAATATGTTTCCATGCTTGATTGTTCAAAAACACGCATTATTTTTCACATATTTTATGTTATTACAGCCCCTTCTCTCCCCAGTCTGGATTTTCGATGAAGCCCCTCCTTCCAAAATACGAAATGTGATGTGATTGGTTAGCTGGCCCAGTGTGTTGTGATTGGCAGAGCTTAGCGCGTGCTCGGGAAATGTCACGCCCCTTCATAACCGCGAGCTCTACTCAGATGTAAATATTAAAGATGGCGTCAATTTCAAACCATTTCGAGCCCGATTCAGACATTAATTGCTAACTAACAAAATGATTGTGCTGAACGGATTTCAAAGGCTGTGGTGTGGTGTGGTGTGGTTTTTTTTCTTTTCTTCTTCTTCTCATAGATATGATGTTATTCACCATTTAATTTGTCGAAAACTATGGTAATACAAACAGTAATCGTTGATCAAAAAATTATGGATAATTTTCCTAAGGGGAGGTGAACAGTCTTGCAAAAGCAAGAGCTTACAAAAGCTACAGTAAACACTACATCAATACTGTAATGTTAGTTAGCAGGCGAGCGGAGGCAAAGCTTTGCCCTTGGTTTACATTATAGCTATCATAGCAACTACATAAAACGTATAATTGGAACCGTTAATAGAAAACACAACACAAATATAAGACATACTTACAAGTTGTGGCCCATAAACAATAGATTGTCCCGACAAAATGGGAACAGCTACTTTCAGGAGGTGCTTTACGAAGCTGTTCGCTGTAAAATGTGCAGTGCAGACAAACGTTGAGGTTACCCACTGAGCAAGCGACGTCTGTGGACGTACAAAACAGGTTGAAATCAAGTCCGCCCGTCCAGGCCATGAACTGAACGTCCATTGACAGCCAGAATTAGTCTATTAATGACACTGAGAAATTATGTCCAATCCGGCCATAATCTAAACGTCCACTGACAGCCAGAACTAGTTCAGAAAAGACGTTCATACTGACTATAATCTGGACGTCCGTTGACATCCAGAAACAGTCCATAAATGACGTGAATAAAGATGTCCAATCCGGCCATAATCTAAACGTCCACTGACAGCCAGAACTAGTCCAGAAAAGACGTTCATGCTGACTATAATCTGGACGTCCGTTGACATCCAGAAACAGTCCATAAATGACGTGAATAAAGATGTCCAATCCGGCCATAATCTAAACGTCCACAGACAGCCAGAACTAGTTCAGAAAAGACGTTCATGCTGACTATAATCTGGACGTCCTTTGACATCCAGAAACAGTCCATAGATGACGTGAATAAAGATGTCCAATCCGGCCATAATCTAAACGTCCACAGACAGCCAGAACTAGTTCAGAAAAGACGTTCATGCTGACTATAATCTGGACGTCCTTTGACATCCAGAAACAGTCCATAAATGACGTGAATAAAGATGTCCAATCCGGCCATAATCTAAACGTCCACTGACAGCCAGAACTAGTCCAGAAAAGACGTTCATGCTGACTATAATCTGGACGTCCGTTGACATCCAGAAACAGTCCATAAATGACGTGTATAAAGATGTCCAATCCGGCCATAATCTAAACGTCCACTGACAGCCAGAAATAGTTCAGAAAAGACGTTCATGCTGACTATAATCTGGACGTCCTTTGACATCCAGAAACAGTCCATAGATGACGTGAATAAAGATGTCCAATCCGGCCATAATCTAAACGTCCACAGACAGCCAGAACTAGTTCAGAAAAGACGTTCATGCTGACTATAATCTGGACGTCCTTTGACATCCAGAAACAGTCCATAGATGACGTGAATAAAGATGTCCAATCCGGCCATAATCTAAACGTCCACTGACAGCCAGAACTAGTTCAGAAAAGACGTTCATGCTGACTATAATCTGGACGTCCTTTGACATCCAGAAACAGTCCATAAATGACGTGAATAAAGATGTCCAATCTGGCCATAATCTAAACGTCCACTGACAGCCAGAACTAGTTCAGAAAAGACGTTCATGCTGACTATAATCTGGACGTCCGTTGACATCCAGAAACAGTCAATGACTGACAGCCAGAACTAGTTCAGAACAAAATGACAAACAATATCTGTAAATTAATTAACTGACTGTAAATTTACGGACTATATCATTAACTGTTAAATTGATCTTGCTGGTCAGACACCAACAGGGTTCATGATGCACACATGATGCTTTTAAGTCCTCCTGGGAAGTTTGTATTCATGAGGTTTTACTATTTGTTTTTTTTTTATGTTTTAAATTAATTTATGAAGCCACTGTAAAATGTATCATTACATGTTATATTGTTATACTATAATACTGTCATATTTTGTGCAGGCATTAGCTTACTTCATCGTAAATAGAAAAGCCTGACAATGTAACTGCTAAATACCAAAGTATTGTGGTATTACATGTTTCTCACTGACACACTCATAACTCTTCAAGATCGGGCTTAAAGAAAATCCCAAGCTTCCTACTCATATTTTCATCATTGTGGCGGCGTTCATGTATGTTCAATTTGTAAATACGATCTTTATGATACAGGTATGTCTTGAGTGCATCAATAGCTCTAGTTTAGGGACAATCCATACAAACAATCTTTACTAAACAGACTGTCACAGTGAGAAGATTTTTGTCCTTTATCAATGCTAAAGGCCTAACCACTGCAGTTAACACCATGCTGTTAAATAAACGTCTGTAGACAAGTCTTAAGGTTAGGGTTAGGGTTAACCTTAATCCTTAATTTCTAACCCAGACCCGGTTTCACAGACAGGGTTTAGATAAAGCCAGGATTTGTCCTTAGTTCAATTTGGGTATTTCATTATAGCTTCTAAAAATGTGCTTTAGAACAACAACAAAAAAAACAACATTACTGGCGTGCATCTTGAGACAAAACAATGGCACTGCCATAAGATATGTCAGTGCAAGTTGCTTTCAGGTAATACAGCTCAAACATGCATTTTAGTTTGGGACTACAGGCTTAAGTCTTGCCTGTGAAGTGTGAAACCCGGGGTATTATGTTGTAACTTGTATATAATTCTGCCAATGTTACCAAAGTGTTGCGTTGGACAGAGGATTAACTCTAAACCAACAGGTTGTGTACCAATGCCTCACAGGGTGATAAAGGATGTTGACATTATTAGGCATAAGAGTGTTTCTAAAGGAAAGGTCAAGAATTTGTGAAAGTGTAAAAGGGTCATTATTGGTCACATGAATGTAACTGTCACTCACCACCATGATACCAATTCATTAGATTTTCATATAGATCTACATACAGAATTGTATATGAATATGCAGTGTTTGCTCTGTTTAATATACTGTTTGCTCTATTAAATTGCACTTTATCAGAACAGTGGTAAATAAATATTGTATATGGTCAGTTACTGTAAGTTCTTACAGTATTTTTAATCTTTAATTTTTAATGTTTAATTTTTAATCATGCACTGCAATGAAAAAAACAATTTAACCAATTGATTAAATATAACAGCCAGCCTACAAATCCTACAACCAAATAAGCAGCACATTATATATATATATATATATATATATATATATATATATATATATATATATATATATATATATATATATATATATATATATATATATATATATATATTCATATTTTCCAGTAATTACAATGTTGCCACACTATTGGCTGTCTCTCCTCGCTGTTTTGAGCATGATTGGTTATTCTCTGTTTATTCTGACTGTCATCCAGCAATCTAGCCAATGACAACTATGCGCGCCTTTACGAGTCAAGTTTGAATAAACGTCAGTTGAGCGAGTCGGTGTTTGCTTTGCTGCTGCGCGGGATCTTCAATAGCCTATTCTGTGGGTTTTACATCGTTTAAAACATGGATTATTTTACATCGGACTGCTAAATGTTTATTTTGAGCGAGTTGCTGGATGTAAATGAAGAACAAACCAGGAATATGGACAAAGAATTTTAACAACGGACATATTGCAATCTACGGAAGGTAAATAACTTTATTTTATACAAATTCTGCTACGTCAAGATATAGTGTATTAAATTGAGAATCTAAACGCGATTAGATCAATATTATTAGTGCATACGGTATTCCAATGAATTCATGTTATGTGCTGCTAGCATGTGTAACTTGTCTATGATAAAAAAAAAAAAAAAAAAACTCAGCATGGGAGCTTTACAACGAGTGAACTGAGAATATTGTATCTTTAGACAGAAAGGAACTGTCACAGTCTTACTCTAAGAATCTGCAAACTAGGCTTTTGAATCTATTGTTGATCTCGGGATGGCTAACCGATCAGTTAAATTAACGAGTCGTAATAATATGTTTTGGAGCTGTTGAGTCAATTTTGCAAGCTTTTGCAAATGTCTCCGTTAGTAAGTAAAACAAATAATAATATTGATGTGTATGTGTGTGTTTCCTTCATGATCCAGGCATTTTGGGAATAAATAGCCACACGATGTTCAGATGCGGTGAGTATTGTCATAAAATACACGTGAAATAGAGGCAGAACATGTGAATCTGCTCAAATGCACTAGTTCAAACCCTCCAGACAAGCTTTATCTTCTTGAGTTTACAGGCCTAGCTGACCCAAAAATAAATGTCTTTCAAAATGAAAGTATTTTCAAACCTGTATAACTTACTTTTGTGAAACACAGGAATTTTGGGAATAAAACAACTGTATTCATTGTATGACAAAAATAAAAGGCATTTTCCAAGATATCTTAATTATGGTTCTACATAAGAAACTCATACAATTTCAACATGAGGGTGAGTAAGCTACATAATGAGATTTTTTTTTTTTTGGATGAGCTGTTCTTTTAAGGACATTTGCTAAATTAACCATGTTTTTTATTATAGTGTAGAAACCATGTTTTTATGGTGGATTGATTACAATAATTTATTAAGTGAGTATAGGAGCAGGCTTCACTGCATATATTAATAAACTTTTAGAGTGCTGGCCTGGATAATTGTAATACGTAAAATAGGAAAGAGGGCCACACTATGCATAACCTTTTATTTGCAAAAATGCATTTCGGCGCGTGCAAACTGATGAAGGCACGCGCCAAAACGTGTTTTTGCAAATAAAAGTTTATGCATAGTGCGGCCTCTTTCCTATTTTACGTATTACAATAATTTATTACCATTTGGTTAGTGTTGCAAAACATTGTTAATTTTTAGTAAGGGTTCTCCAGATTTATATAACACTTATGGAACATTAAAAAATGGTCCTATGTTACCCGATCAATAATCCTATTAACACACTTTTTAACAAAATTTTTATTTTTAGATCAAGCATTGGACTTACGGAGCAGAATAGGCACCAACAGATAAAAACAAGTCCATCACTAGTAAGTATCCACTGCAGTATCTGGTTACACTTTATTTCGATAGTCCACTTTAGACATTCTACTAACTATAAGTAACTTTTCAACTACATGTCAACTAACTCTCATTAGAGTATTAGTAGGCTGTACTAGACAGTCAATAGACTGGTAAGTTAAAGGAGAACTCCGGTCAATTTTAACATTGAGCTCATTTTTTTGTAAATTTGGAGTGCTGTCAGTACAGAGAACAACGACAAAAATCGCTGTTGCCTACACCGTGTTATCCTCTTTTTAAAATTTGCACCCTGTTGACTTCAATGGGGCAATATTTAAACCTGCTTTTAGCCTCTTAACATCCTTGATGTGTCATTACAAGTGCACAGGTCATGTGAGTGATTCCTTCAGAGTGAACACGGGTCAATCTGACTGCAGTAGATGTGAAAGATATGAATAAAAATGATGTTATTTAAGCCAGCGCAAATACCTGTATTTACATCCTGTTTTCGGTTGAAGTCCACAGTAGTCGATTGTCGAGTTCACGCGCATAGGTTTAGTTACCTATGATCACGCGCGTGAACTCGGCAATCGACTACTGTGGACTTCAACCGAAAACAGGATGTAAATACAGGTTAAAGCTAGATATGGTGGAAGAGTTCCATTTAACATTTGTTTGGGTTTGCTATATTACACAAATTTAATCATACCGAAGTTCCATAGGTAAAACTTCTATTAATAGATGCGTTAATGTAACTACCTGCAGGGTTAAAAGAAAAGACGTCAAGAACACACAAACTTAAGGAACTTTTACACAACAACAATGTACTAAAAACGGAAGAGTTTTTTCTTTGTACAGATGACAACGTTATTAAAACGATTACCGTTTGGACAGATCCACTGTGTTAATCTACATGTTCCTTCTTTTGGTGATGCACATTTTTCTATCAGACATAAGTTTTAGATACCAGACAAAACGAATGAAATGTGACCCATGCTAATTAATTCCCCCCTTTTACCTCTCTCTTTTATCTTTCTGTGGTCAGGATCCGTCATTCATCAGAACAGCTACCAAGATAAGTGAGTATTCGTCCTCTACCTCCTTTGTCTCAATGTTATTTCAACACAATTGGTCTCCAAAGTACTATATGTATGTGTTTATATTAGGGGTGTAAGATTAAGAAAATGTCATAATTCGATACAATTGCGATTTTCGATGCAAAAACGATTCTCGATAAATAAAAAAACGATTCACAGTATGTAAATGTAGTTACTTTTCCTATGTAGGTATTAGGGATATGCATCTCCATAACTGAGGCCGATACGATACGCATCTCGATGCATAGCCAACGATACAATACATTAATGATACATATAAGCAGCTGCCAGCTACCGATGCAATGCAATACGATTCACTATTATTACGATCCGGTGCGATTCGATTTCGATTCAACGCATTGCAAAAATATGATGCTATGCAATTCAATATGGTATAGATAGTTAACTTTTATTTCTTTTGTTCAGACATAGGGCAAATCATAAAGTAGCTTAAGTGCCATCTGACTTTTAACACATGGCTCTCTCACAATCAAAAGATTTGGTTTCCACAAAAAAAGCAGGGACTGTAGGCTAACTGACCAGAAAGCAGGTGCTGTTATTATGTGCTTCACGGGCCGTTTATCAGTTTGGACCAGTGCAGCACGAGCCAATCTTGATCAAGCGACACTGTTACTAGACGGCGCTAATAGATCCCCACTGAAGTAATAACATCGCTGCGAGATCTAGTGAGAAGCATTCATATTTCTCTGTTATTAATGGATCAAACAGCGCTGATGTGGAAACATTGTGCCATGAATGAACAATCCAGTGTCCACAGATCAGCAACATTCACCATGGATTTACTGTAGTAACACTAACTGTAACCATGGAAGTATGGCAGGAATAGTAGGCTATAATGCTTTCAAGTTACATTACGTTGGTTTTATTTTGACATAAATAAAATTACTGCCCTCAAATGTTAATCTGAACTAAAATAAACCTTTGTTTATAACTACAATATTACATTTCATTTTTTTCAAGGAGCTGTTTTACATGCTTCTAAGAGTCAATTATAGCTTCATCATTCCTCAAAGTAAAAAAAAAATCATACTTTATGATGTTAGGTTTAATAAAAAAAAAAAAAAATTACAAATATTAAATCAAGGAAATTTCTCTGGCATTTCTTTCTTTTTCCTGTATCGAAAACGTACCTTACCGTGACACAAGTGTATCGTATTTAACCGAACCATGAATTTTGTGAACCGTTAACTTACACCCCTAATATGTGTGTGTGTGTGTGTGTGTGTGTATATGGGGCTGTTTAAACCTGGCCACTTGATGCGTTTTCTCAGATCGGATAGCTATCTGTTTTATCACAACAATTCCATTTACACCTTACACCTTTTGCAAAACGGATATAAATCCGATCTTCGATTCCCTCACTATGCAAATTTAATGGCGTTCACGTCACCGAAAGCAACAGATATGAGCTGCATTTTATTGATCATCCGTTAAAGGAGAACTCCGGTCAATTTTAACATTGAGCTCATTTTTTTGTACATTTGGAGTGCTGTCAATACAGAGAACAACGACAAAAATCGGTGTTGCCTACACCATGTTATCCTCTTTTTAAAATTTGCACCCTGTTGACTTCAATGGGGCAAGTTTTAAAGGTCCCATTCCATGGATTATTTTTATTATTTTATCATGTTTCCTGGGGTGCCCTTATAATGTTAGTATGTTTTTTAGATCAAAAATTGTTATAATTTAGAAATAAAAGGCATATTTCCTAGCCTGATTTCATTCCCTGGTTTGAACGCTCTGTTTGAAGGGGCGTGTCTGCTGTGAGACTTCAGTGTAAACGCCCTCTGCTGTGATTGGCTGAAATGTTTGCATATGAAATATCTGGCATTACATGTGGAACTATCTGGAAAACTTTTACTATTACAGCTATTATACGTTTTTACTATTACAGCTATCGGGATTAACGAATCGTGAGAAGTTTTTTAAGTATTTAGATCTATTCCCATCACATAAAAGGTTGCAGTGATGAGCATATTGAGCAGATGACAGTCTGTTGATGGCGTGAAAAAAGATCTTATCACTTTCTGCACTCTCACTAATGATTTCACCAATGCAAACATGAGGTATATAAATACAGTAAGCGCTTCGTTGTGCAGTGTAACAGCGTCATTGATTTCATAACGAGTTTTGTCAAGTGTCCAGATAAACTCGCGCTGTGTGATTGACAGCTTGGGCGATTGGAAAGGGATTGTTCTTTGATCGCTTTCTGTATATTAATCACAGTTTAAGTAAGATTATTTTCATCCTACTAAGAGAAACGATGTGAAGTTGATCGCTACTTCCATAGTAAATCACTACTTACCGCTTGCTGGAATATAGTTGAAATTGCCCCCTTCGTCAGGATGAAACGCTGAGAGAAGTCTGCTTGATATTATCCCAGGTTAGAATAGGGCTGGGCGATAAAACGATAACGATAATTATCGCGATATAATTTTTCTCGATAAAACGATATCAAGAGGTCGATAAATGTTCGATAATGTTTATGCGCCAAAAGCGGAACGAAACTCATTTGAACCGCGGCTCATTTTATCCGCTCGGCTCAAAGTCCAAACGGCAGCGCGAGCGCGAGCTCACTAAAGTTAGAGCAGATGCGTTTACTCTGATCGGTCTCGGTCACGAAATCCAGTGAGAAGCGCTTGAATTCAGCGAGGAACACAAATGTCTCAGTGATTTAAACCAGCTTAAAGGCAGATGAAACAGCGCTGACAAACTGTGCGCAACGATACAGTCTGAAGGCTGAAATTCCCATCATTTACCACGGATTTACTGTTAGCTTAGTAATATTAACTTCACTATGAAATGTAGGATATACATTGAATTGTATTATATTATTAATGTAGACAATGTATTAAAGGACTAATGGAATATAATTACAGTATTTAATAATGTATTTAGACTACTGTTTTTCATACAAATACCATAGAAACCATAAAGTTACATTTTGCCATGATAGTGAGGTGCTATAGGCTAGCCCTGGTTTTATCTGTGGTTATCATGATCTAAATGCATGATAGGCTACTGGATGACCAATGGTTAAGTTTAATAAAACTCAAACAGTCAGAATATTACATTTTACCAAAAAAAAAAAAAAAAAATTAGCACATGCAGAAACTAAGAAATTGTCCAATAAATATATTTATTTTGTTAAGGAAAAATGACAAATGTTTGTCATGATATGTTCTGACAATAAAGAGTAGTTTAAAACCACAGTTAACGCTCTGGTTTCTACAACTTTCACTTAGGAGCAAAAATCTGCCTTTAAACTTTAAAGAAATAAAGATTTGACTTTTATCGTGATAATTATCGATATCGACTGATATAAAAAAAATTATCGTGATATTTTTTTTTGGCCATATCGCCCAGCCCTAGGTTAGAAAAACAGTCTGTGGTGAAATGGACAGAGCAAACTAACAACTTCGAATTAAACTTTTGCGGTATCCGATTATAGATAAACATCAACCGTCTGTTGACATTTCGCCATCAAAACGCCTGTGTTCCACGGTAAAAACACGGTTCTAGTGATGTCATTAAAGAAGGAAGTAGAGGGGTGTAGTCCAATCGAGCCGTTCGTTGTAGTCAACTTCTGTTAAATAAAATATCTCGCTTGTCATTGAACTTTGAGCTTTATAATTTTACAGATATTATTTATACTCTAACAACAACATTACACACTAACTAAAGTTTGAAACATGGGATCACGAAGAACGGGACCTTTAAACCTGCTTTTAGCCTCTTAACATCCTTGATGTGTCATTACAAGTGCACAGCTAATGTGAGTGATTCCTTCGGGGTGAACGCGGGTGAATCTGACTGCAGTAGATGTGAAAGATATGAATAAAAATGATGTTAATTCAGCCAGCGCTCATACCTGTATTTACATCCTGTTTTCGGTCGAAGTCCACAGTAATCGATTGTCGAGTTCACGGGCATTGGTTTAGTACCTATGATCACGCGCGTGAACTCGACAATCGACTACTGTGGCCTCAATGTTAAAATTGACCGGAGTTCTCCTTTAAAATTTCTAAATCAAAGACCGCAATAGGAGAGAGCGCAACAGCCTTGGTAATATCATTTCGTTTCTTTACTTTTAAAGATGATAACTGTGTTAAGCATCGGGGGCTTACTTTCACTTTGATTTCCGCTAGTTTGCAGGTTGGCTTGATGAATAACGTTAGATGGTCAGCGGCGATGCGGCAGTAGCGTCGTCATAACTGGCTATAACATGACATATAGCCTATAACACGCTCTCACACCTTTATTTTAGAGCGTTTTTGGGAGGAGTAAAATGTACATATGATATGTGGTTTCAACAACCAGATGCATTTACACTTGTCCAGTATCTTCTGGAATGCGGCCCAGACCTCCTCCTGAAGTGGTTTGAGCAATCAGATTCAAATGCGTCACGAATGTGTTTCGGAGGGCATTTACACCTGGTCTTTTCAAGATCGTATAGCTATCCGATCACCAAAATCGCATGAAGTTGTAAATGGCCCCTATGTGTGTGTGTGTGTGTGTGTGTGTGTGTGTGTGTGTGGAATGCCTTATATCAGGCTTGATGTAATTTTACTTGATTTGTGATTTATTTCATTTAATTGATTCGAGTACTCAAATTTTCAACTATGTATCTCTGCTATAAGCTAAACCACAACAGTGGCATTTGTATTTATTTATTTTACATGTTGATTTTTTTGCTTTGATTGTAGCTGCTGTCATGAAATGGGACCCAGCTGCAACAGAGGCCCAAATAAAGTCTGCAGCCGATCATCTGAAACTGCTTGCTGCTATAAATGAAGCTTGTGAACCTTATAGCAGCCATATTTTGTTAATTGTTATGTTATAGCCTATATTGTTTTAACAACATTTTATAGATTATTTAAAGGGAAAATGTGTTAATTTACAACTTAACTGTTCTGGTTTTTAAGTTTGATTGTGTTAATGTATACTTTATTCTTCCGGCTGTTAAGTTTTGGTCCAGCAGAACGAAATAGTAATAAAAATATATTTTGAGATTTAAATAGTTGATTTCTTGGAGTGATTAGTTTGGTTTACAGGAAAATGGTAAGCAGTTTATTACAGTTATATTGTTAAGATATACAAATGCAATTATATACACTACACAGTTATTCAATTGAATATTCAATATTATCAATATTCTTTAAAATCTTATTTAGGTCTATGGTCTGTGTGTCTGCAGTTTCATGACACGACAACCATTAACAATGAGTAACTGGGGTTTTCTCAGTGAGAACTAGCTCACTCACTGCCACTGTTTTGTAAATATTTGTAAGTAAATATTTTTTAAAGTTGGATCCTTGCAAAATGCACATATGGGATTTCCATGTCAGTATGGGTCTTTAACAGTCTTTGACATTTCTACTACAGAAAACACGTCTAATACAACTTTTATTCTTGCTGCCTTTAGATGTCTAACAATTACGTCTGTAGCACGTCTTGACATCTATACAATGTCCAGAAAAGACGTAAAAAAAACTTTCATTCTGGCTCCTGTGAGGACGTCTTCTGGATGTCTAAGAATGACGTCTTTGAGGACGTCTTCTGGATGTCTAAGAATGACGTCTTTAGCACGTCTTTAATTGACGTCTATACAATGTCCAGAAAAGACGTAAAAAAAACTTTCATTCTGGCTCCTGTGAGGACGTCTTCTGGATGTCTAAGAATGACGTCTTTAGCACGTCTTTAATTGACGTCTATACAATGTCCAGAAAAGACGTAAAAAAAACTTTCATTCTGGCTCCTGTGAGGACGTCTTCTGGATGTCTAAGAATGACGTCTTTGAGGACGTCTTCTGGATGTCTAAGAATGACGTCTTTAGCACGTCTTTAATTGACGTCTATACAATGTCCAGAAAAGACGTAAAAAAAACTTTCATTCTGGCTCCTGTGAGGACGTCTTCTGGATGTCTAAGAATGACGTCTTTAGCACGTCTTTAATTGACGTCTATACAATGTCCAGAAAAGACGTAAAAAAAACTTTCATTCTGGCTCCTGTGAGGACGTCTTCTGGATGTCTAAGAATGACGTCTGTAGCACGTCTTTAATTGACGTCTATACAATGTCCAGAAAAGACGTAAAAAAAACTTTCATTCTGGCTCCTGTGAGGACGTCTTCTGGATGTCTAAGAATGACGTCTGTAGCACGTCTTTAATTGACGTCTATACAATGTCCAGAAAAGACGTAAAAAAACCTTTCATTCTGGCTCCTGTGAGGACGTCTTCTGGATGTCTAAGAATGACGTCTGTAGCACGTCTTTAATTGACGTCTATACAATGTCCAGAAAAGACGTAAAAAAAACTTTCATTCTGGCTCCTGTGAGGACATCTTCTGGATGTCTAAGAATGATGTCTTTTAGACGTCTTCTGGACGACTTTTTGCTCGCTGGGTATGTTCAGGAACATTTAACCATTTGTCAGCCTTAGGACAAACTAAAAAAAAAAAAGCGACAACACTCTTCATCTTTTCTAGCACACCTCAACCAGGCCTCTCCAACTTTTTTGCGTATTCTGTGGGCGGGGATTATTTAAATGAGGAACGTTATGACTTCATAAGATCCGGGAAAAATCGCGTTGTGTTTTGAAACAATAATTATGTAGAATGAAAATATGTACTAACTAGAATGAAAGCATGAGATCTGGTTTTGAAAGAATGACCAGCTATGTGATAAGTTTGGTAAGTAAGGTGTACATTTTCAGAACTCCAAAGCGAATAATAAAATAAAAAAAACTGTAATGTCTCTGTGCTTTTATAGATGAACCATTGCGACCTTATAGATATGTTTATTTAAAAGCAGCAACACAAATGCAAACATAGCGCTTGAGTTGTGTGCTCTAAAGCTGGGTTTCCCAATGGGGTTTTGAAGTTCATGAAAAGCTAATAATTAATTAATTGATCATAAAAATGTAAAATTACAATTTAAAAAATAAAAACAAATGGAAATGAAACACTTAACTAAAAATAATGAAATATTTAATTGTTTACCTACATGTTGTGTGACTATTAACCAACATTAGAGAACCGTGAACATGCATGGGTTGTTAAAGAACTTCAAGTATATATGGCTGACAAGAAGTTTGGAAATATGCCCTAAAGGGAAAGAGTGTGGAACCTTTATCCTCTCTTTGAATTTCCCAAGTGTATTCCTATGATACTGTGCTCTGTCAGCTCCTCCAGCTTTCTGCCTTTCACATCTGTCTAGCCCTTCAGATCTCTTTGCTGCACTCAGGAAAGATATACATCTGACACATGTAGCCTGTGTGATCTCATCAGTATGTTCTAATAACAGTGGTATCAAAATTCAGGAAAACAAGTAGCACATCCAAAATGGGATATCGCCCTCTAAGGAATGTAAGTTAAATGGGGAAGATGGGTGAATGTGATTTCACCAAATACATGTTCCTGGATCAACATCTTTTTTTGATCCTTGAACAACATTCCAATCAACCAATCAGATTTGAAGGACAAGTTTACTGTTTATGTCAAGTTTAGGCTTAAAACCAAGGTTAGTTGCTTCTACTACATCAATGTTATTCATTTATCATTTTCCTCTGTTATTAGGGAAAGGCTCTGGGTAAGGGGTAGGGATAGGGTTAGGGCAAAATTTTCAGACAGAAGTGTTGTTCCAGGATCAACAAAATATGTTGAGGAACATGGTAGAAGAAAATCCAAGGCACTCTTCTTTACAAATTTATAAAAAGCCTTTATTTGACTGGCTATTTCATAATAGAAAATTAAAAGACATGGGGGAAAAACAACCCACGCGTAGCGGCACAAACAGCCTTCTTCAGGGTATGTTTTCCAATCAAACAATTTCCTCTTTTATAGGTGCTAATTAGAAACACCTGAATGACAAATTTCATGCACATACAGAGAAGATCCACTAGGAGGTTACATTGCAAATTACATCAAAGAGAGAAAAAAGAAAGAAGAAGAAGAGGGAAAAAAAAACAAAAAAAAAACATACACATATAATTATATAACCTCTATAATTATAAAACCTGCTGATAAAGGAGGAGCAGTTGTAATAATGGACAGAGACAAATATGTTGAAGAAGCCTTACGACAACTTAACAATCAAGACTACTATCAACGGCTGCGGTTTAATCCGATAGACAACATAAGAGATAAATTAAAAGTTCTGTTGCTCACAGCGAAGGATACTGGGTGGATTTCAAAACAGGAGCATGATTTTCTGTTTTCTAGTCACATTTGATGTGGAATCTCTTTACACAAATATTGCTCACAATGATGGACTAAAAGCTTTACAACATTTCCTGATGAATAGACCTACAGACTCTTTGCCTCCTTCCGAATTCATCGTTCAGCTCACTGAATGGACACTTAAAAATAATGTTTTCCTTTTCCAAGACCTACTACATATTCAGGTTCGGGGCACTGCGATGGGTGCATGTTTTGCCCCCAACTATGCTAACCTTTTTTTAGGTTTGTGGGAGAGGGATTTTGTCCATTTAAACGGATACAGTGACAAGATAAAATGGTGGGGGAGGTACATTGATGATATTCTTCTGATTTGGGGTGGTTCTTACGATGAATTGTTACAATTTTATGATCACTTGAACAATAATGATAGGAATATAAAATTGTGTATGGAACATTCCAAAACTAGTATTAACTTTTTAGATCTAACCATTTCTATTGGTAAAGATGGGAAACTCCATACTACTGTATATCGTAAAACAACAGATAGGAACACGATGTTAAAAGCAGATAGTTTCCATCCAAATTGGCTAAAAAACAATACACCTTTTGGCCAGTTCCAACGTCTTAGACGGATTTGTGATACCGATAATGAATATGAAGTGCAAGCTCAAGTCCTGTCCAAACGATTTTTAGAAAGGGGCTATCACACAGAAATTGTACAAAATGCTTATAAGAAAGCCCAGTTTATTCCTAGACCAGAGCTATTCCAGAAGAAGACAAAACGATCCTGCTTACAAAATCAGGCCTATTTTGTGACAGAATATAGCTCTTTGGCTAATCCTATAAAAAGGATTATACAATCAAATTGGAATCTCATTAAGAGTGATCCTGTTCTTAGAGAAGTGTTTTCTGCATCTCCAACAATTAGCTTCAAGAGGGCTCCAACTCTACGAGATAGGCTAGTATCTAGTCATCTTCCTGCCAAAAAACAGACCACTTGGCTTAACAGACAGTTAAAAGGTACTTACAAATGTGGGTTTTGTAACCATTGTTCTAGTATTAAAGAATGCAAAGACTTCTGTAATTTCAAGACTGACAAGAGGTACAACATAAAGGCATTCATTAATTGCAACACCACATTTGTGGTATACAGGTTATCATGCAAATGTGGATGCTTTTATGTAGGCCGGACCAAGAGACGCCTTAAAGACAGAGTATCGGAGCATAAAAATGCTATTAGAAAAGCCCATTTAGATTACCCTATGGCAAAACATTTCCAAAATGTGCACAATAGTAATCCAGAAGGCCTAATGGTTGAGGGTTTAGAAACGATCGAAAAGAGTATTCGGGGTGGTGACCGATTAAAATTACTTTTTACAGAGAGAAACATTCTATATATATGAGTTACAGGCCACAGTATACCCTGGGTTGAATGAAGAAATAGATTTTAGTCCTTTTTTGTGATATGTTTTTTGTTGTATAGACAGTGTTTTTTTTTGTTTTTTTTAGAAAAATAAAGGCTTTTTTCCATTGTGTATGTATGAGTATGTGTATGTATATATGTGTATATGTTGGGTTTTTGTTGTTGTTGTTTTTTCCCTCTTCTTCTTCGTTCTTTTTTCTCTCTTTGATGTAATTTGCAATGTAACCTCCTAGTGGATATTCTCTGTATGTGCATGAAATTTGTCATTCAGGTGTTTCTAATTAGCACCTATAAAAGAGGAAATTGTTTGATTGGAAAACATACCCTGAAGAAGGCTGTTTGTACCGCTATGCGTGGGTTGTTTTTCCCCCATGTCTTTTAATTTTCTATTATGAAATAGCCAGTCAAATAAAGACTTTTTATAAATTTCTAAAGAAGAGTGCCTTGGATTTTCTTCTACCATATTTCACTGAATTCCCGACCCCAATGAGCACCTTCAAAAAACTTTTTTTGAACTCCTTGAGCACCCTGGACATTTTTCTCTTTCCATGTTGAGGAACATGTCTTTGCAAAGTCACAGTGACCGGGAAGATGTTTTCCTTCTTTCCAGCTAACTAGATTTACATGCTGGTGTGTAGCATGCGGCCACCACAGCACAGCTGATGAAAGCTCTGATGCCTGCTCCTGCTCTTTTTTGGGATGCTGTTAACGGCACATGCAAGCTTGTGAGATGCTTTGATACACATATTGTGTATCTGAATGAAAGTTATGAGTTTAACCAATATTTGTGCATGAGCCCCTTTGAAGAGCACATCTCTGATCACAATGGAACGTATATTCTTGTTTCCTGCGGTGCGGAGTCAGAAACAGGAGAATATCATCTCTGATTTGAGGCTGTCTGCTGGGCTCCTTCTCTTGCTGTCTGTAAGATGTATGTCTGTATAAAATTGAAATTTGTCTCTTCTCATTCGGTCTCTGTGTGTATTAGGTGATGGGTAATTGGATAGACGTGTTGCACAGCAAACAGTTCTCTGCAGCTCATCTCAAAACAAACAAGTGACCTGAACATACAAACTGAAATAAATAAAGAAAAGCTTTAAGAGAGTGTTTGATCTACTTTAAATGTTATAAAGTATGTTTAAGATATATTGTTGCTCAGATAGATAGATAGATAGTCCCACTTTTTGTCCTGTTTAGCTATGCAGAGTACAGTCATTTAATCTTTTTTTTTTTTTTTTTTTTTTTTTTTTTTTACACATTGTTTAATTCAACATGTTGTCCCTTGGCATAGGCCTGAGACTATAAAAACTTCACATTCAGTTGGATTTTGTAAAGGGCCACTCACTCATCTGGCCCAGAGCATTATAGAAGTCCGATCAGAGCATCTGAGCACTGATAGGGTAAGCAGCTGGATGTCTCTATGAAAAACAGTCATGTAGCGACGCGAGCGCTTGCTCGTATATATTATAGATGAGTGCTTAATAATTCATTGGGAGCTTTGTTTCCGAGCGAAAAGGCGGAAAAGAGGCTCTATTAAATATGAAGATACGGTAATGAGGGTTAGGTGTCGTGTTGCCGTGGTAACGCGGGTTCGCTGGGTGAAATCTCTTTGATGTTGTCTGGCGCGCGCTCTCGCAGGACAGGCTTTTTGACTGGTGACTGCACGCGGAGGCGTACAGCTCTTGACCCCGGTCGCAGAGGAACATGATGAAGGAAATACTTCTGTTTTAAGTCTGGCTGCGATGTAATCGGCTACTCCAGGACAGGGAAATGGCGGAGAAGAATCTTTCTCTTTTGGATAGCAATCGAATTCAGTGAATTCAGTGAAGTTTATCGTGAATAGAATATCGTTGATATAGCCAAGGTATAGAAAGCAACAAGAACATTTAGCTTATGCCCGTCAAATATAGAAGATAACATAAGCTTTAAACGTTAAGGTGATGACTGGATAGCTAATCACTTTTTGACAATTTCTGTCACCAAAGGGGGACTTTTTTAATTTTCATAAAAAATATTCTCCTTTTAAATATATAGTAAACTACATATAAAGTTTCTGTTTTATCTATTTAATTAGGCTTTCCCTCTTCATTGTAAAAAAAAAAAAAAGATCAATAATGGCAACATATGTTTTTACATTGCTTTAACTCATCAAAGTAAGTTAAGCAATGTTCAACTTTTGTTATAAGTTAAACAAGATTCAAATCTTTAAAAAAAAAAAAAAAAAGTTAATATAGCCTAATTTAAGTTGAAATGACTTAAACATCCTTGTACTTTGTACTGTTTTTTAATGTGACTTTTTACCTTCAAAATATATTATAAAGTATTACTTTGCATAATAATTCATTTTAACATTGTGCATTTTAGAGAACATTTTATTGTGAAATAAAAAAAAACTATTAAACAGTTTTAGAAAAAAAATATTATTGACAGGAAAGCACCATGAGGAAACATTAGAAAATTAAATTAATTAAATATCCTTACACCATATTTACTTAAGAAAAAATCAATGTCATTTCATTTCTAATTTCATCAAGAATTTACTGCCATCTAACTTCTATTAGCAAGTTCAAGGCTTAAAGGTTTCTTCAAAAACTAATTCACATCATCATATACCATATAAAAATGTACTTGAATGCTGACCAAGGCCATGATCAGAACCTTATTCTATTTGACAGATGAAACAGTTTGAACATGTTATTTTTAAATGTGCCGAAAAATTAAAAGTAGAGATGCACAGATATGAAATTTCTCAGCCATACTGATAGCCGATTATTCAGAATGATTTGATGATGGTGGATAAAAAATCTCTCTCAAATAATGCTGCAAACTATACAGAGAACCCTCTCATCTCAACAGAGCTATTATATTCAACTGCTATTTATTTCCAGAAATAATATTTCCACTCAAATAAAAGCTGAAATGTTTGTATAAAACTCAGTTACACATACAGTATAAGGTAGTTTTCATAAGCACTTGTCTTCATGGCAAATTTATTCAAACATACATAATTAACAGTAAATACTGTAAGCTCCTCTCTAGTTTTTATTTTATTTTAAAGCTAACTAACAAATGGATGACTTTCCTGAGGTAAATGCAACATTAAGTGATAATGTCAAGCTGTTTTATTGACATCTTTCCACGGTTGAAACTTGAAACACTGATTGAGTGATTACATGAGATACGGATTTCGGTAAGTTGTACTGTATCTTTCAACTTACCTTCTTATATTCATGCATGTTTTTCTTGATACAATTTGGTTTAAAGTGGAAGAAAAGAGTCGCACTGCTGCTTGAACTGAGGCGCTACAGTGATCTGTCACATTTAAGAGCGTCAAAACGCCATTTATCGTTTGAATTTTGTGATAAAATGGACAGAATTTGAAAGGTGACACTTTGTTTCTTTTTAGAAGTAACAAAGCACAGAGCTGTTTGAGATTATTGGATGAGAGGCGCTACAAATAATGTTTAGTATAGGGAAAAACTGTAGATCTGGCAACCCTGGCTTGAACTATGGGTGATTCATAGGGTCAAATAGAGCCTTCTTTTTATGTAGCTGTTTTTAGCTGTTAATGCGTTATTGTCGCATTAACTTGCCCTAACTAACTCAACACTTGAGATTTTCATCACACACAGTGTCTGTTGCAGTATTGAAAATAATTGCTTTTATCGACCGGTGCCGATTGTTGGCCGATACATCGGTGCATCTCTAATTAAAAGTAATCAAAAGTGCCTCTTATTGAAGAAGTATACGGTATTTCCCCTTTGCACTGATTTTCTTTGCACCATGAAAAAAAATATAGGGAGAAATAAATAGGGTTTTGGTTACAAGATCCAGTGTTTTGGTTTTGTTATCTTTTTTCAATGTTATTCCCAGTAAATGACTTACATCTGCTTCCTGTTTTGACATAACAGTGTGCTTTTAGTTTTTCCAGAAGTGCTTGTTTGAGATTAACTGTAGTTCTGTAAAAGAAATAATCAGGCTTGTTTAGTCCTCTTAGACCTCTGAAGCTTTTTAATGATGGAAAGGGCACATTTGTATAATCAGTCTAATGTTACAACTGATGGGAGATCATGAAATAATAATGATACAATATGTTACTGCAGAAACTGTGTATTATTAGAACATTCTGCAAGACTATCAAACATTCTGTTAAATGCTGTCAGTCTTTAAATACGAGAACCGTCTGCACAAACATATCTGTACAAAAATTTTCTCAAGTAAATGAGAACAAATACATATTTTTTCTATTATTTGATTTTATGTCATGCTACACAACAGCAGAATCCAGCTTATCCTCAAAGGAGGATCTGTTCTCTGTTCCCCTGTTGGTTTAATGACACCAGCACTCAAGTTGCATTAACAAATTTGTAGAAAGTTATCACACTGTAAAATAAATAAGTAAATAAATATATAAATTCCATTGAAAAACAGAAAAGAGACTGGTGATTTTCTACCAGGAGTTTACAGGCATTTTCTTTATCCTTAAAACAAAACGCAATGCGTAATTCAAACTACAAGAAAAACACCTATAATAAAATCTGAATGGAATTATACAGTTATACACAATTATAATCTGCTGTTTATCATAATCATAAACTTTATATCTCAAAATTCATTCGCATATTTTCAATGTGTATTTTACTATTGCGACTTGCCAAGTGGCTTATAAAAATGTAATTACTATAGCCCTGCAATATCATGTCATTCACATTCAGCAGATCCTGGCAAAGGTGACAGGCCATCATTCTGCTCACACAGATGAACACTCTGCCTCTTTATCACTCTCCATTCCTGTCCCTTTCATTCGAAGGACTGCAAATCAGCATATTAGAATGATTTCTGAATGATCATGTGACACTGAAGTCTGGAGTAATGATCCTGAAATTCAGCTTTGAAATATAGGATTAAAAAATCTTACCCTAAACTTTTGAATGATTGTGTTTGTGTAATATATGTATGTATGTATGTATGTGTGTATGTATGTGTGTGTGTGTGTGTGTGTGAAACATTACTTTTTAATGTAATATGTTTTGTTATTTATAGGCCTTTTTCATAAAGTTATGAAAAGTTATGGTTTTTGGCAGTCATGGATTGTGTTTTGGGGATAATTTAAGTCCTGATTTGGGCTTGTTTGGCCCCCATAGCACAATAAATTATTGACTGCTTTGCCGTTATGATAATGGTCGCTTAATTTTTTAGAGAGATCTGGCATCCCTAATGCTGCCTTCATGTGCTCTCGGAATTATCGTAAATAATTAGTTTCCTACAAAAAAAAAAGTTTCCTAGTTAAACATTGGAGATGAACACCCTCGTAAGTCATATTTACCACTGGGAAGTTCGGGTATCTTAATACCCAAGTTCCCGAGATGGGCGAGACACAAACTTTAAACATGGTGGAGGGGGGAACGATTGCGGCTGTCACTGGAATTCTTTATTAATTTTTTCCACAACAGCTACATCGACTTGTCTCATCGGTAAAGTAGTGCATATTTAGCACGTGAAGGCAGCATAATTTGCTGCAGTATAGACCTTATGTAGCCCCGCCTCTCTGTAGAGTTAAATAATGTCCAGCTCCTCCTCTCTGGACCTAATGGGTGGAGCTTTTCTAATCCATTTCCATCTCTGTGGACTTAAAGGTTGTATGAGTGATTTCAGGCCCCCTAAAAAAATGATCACATTCATCTAATCTTTCCTAACGATCTGCTAGCTGCCCGCCCCATAAGCATGCCGTCAAAAAAACGCGTCTCTGTAGGCAGCCATAGGCTCTGAGATCTGCACACAAAAACAATTGGTTTCACCAACCACTCAAAACCAAAACAAATAGTGTTCCAACCAATCACCGACAGGGGGAGGGTGTTGTGTGGATTTATGTTTAGCGATAGGGTTATTAGGGTGTGTCTGGACCATCTAGCTCCACCCATTACGTCCGAACACAAAATTGTAAAGATGGCTGCACATTTGTTTCTCTGGCGCATAAGGTCTATAGTAATAGACAGTAAAGAGGAAAAAGATGAAGTGACTGTGCAAGATGTAACCTGAGTGCAGTGACTGACAGTAATTAGGCTAAGTCCTATTGCAGTGTGAGCATGTGCATGTGTCCAATGGAACAGTGTGGCTGAACAGTGTAATGGCATTGAGATGTAAACTGTCCCTGTATTTTGATGTGCATCTGCTGATGGACCTAAGTCAATTTACAGAAGGCAGAAAAGTGTTCGTGCTGCTGACTAGAGAACTCTTCTTAGTTCAGCTTTCCCGAGACAGCATTTAGAATAGATGTCCTGGATTGCTGAGAGCTGTGTGCCAATGATCCTTTGAGCTGTTTCAACATCATCTGCAGAGCAGCAGCTGTATCAGGATGTAATGCCCTGTAGATGGAGTTTATAGTGTACATGTAAAAACTGGTCAGGACTGCTGTGGACACACAAGGTTGCCAGAGAAGTGAAGTCATTGGTGGGCCTCAATGGCAGACTTTAAGCACTCTATCTATTAGAGGGTAGTGGTGAGAAGGGCTCTCCACTGTTAGTATCCTGGCTGTATTGATTTTTAATGAATCATTTATTGTATTTTATTATATTAATGGCACCAGGGTTGTCTATGTTTATGAAGGGTGAAATTTGAGTCTTATTTAGTAGGTTGATTCATTCCTGAGTGGGAACAACTACCCTGCATCTTGGAACAGGTTCAAAGGTAAAATGACATCATATAACTCAATAACACAAGTGAGTGGAAACATACACAAACAGAGCCACTGAATCATACCTCATTTTATTTTCCAAACACGTACTGTGATATTATAAGACATGGTTAATAGGTGTAAAATCAGGCACCACTTATCGCTTCCAAACACATTTTTATATAACGCTGCTGAAAACAACAGCATAGACAAGCCTAAGGAGGTTTTTCTGGTCTTAGTTGGAATACATTAGTTTAAGATGATCTCAAAGCTGGTTGGCAAGAAGATCTCCTGAAAAAGTGCCCAAAATCCCCTATAAAATTTGCCAACTGACTAGCTTGACCAGACTTAAAGGAATAGTTCACTAAAAATGAAAAATCTGTCATCATATACTCACCCTCATGTTGTTCCAAACATGTATGACTTTCTTTTGTGCAGCATAAAAGATATTTTTGAAGAAGGTTGGTACCAGACCATTGGTGACCATTGATTCCATTGTATATGGAACAACAACAACAACACTGAGACATTTCTCAAAATATCTTCTTTTATGTTCCATAGAAGAAAGAAAGCCATACAGTTTTGAAATTACATGAGGATTTAGATTTTTGGGTGAACAATCCCTTTAAGACAGCAAGCCATATTAAGTTTTATCTTATTTATCTCATCTTGTTTCTTCTTTTTCTTCTTCTTTTTTTTTCATTCAGCCAGAAAGCCTTTTCAGAAAAATGAAGCTCAACTCTATTGCCCCAAGGGTCAAAGGCGATGAGTCGGCTCAGGTATGGCATTGTGACAATGTAGATTTTTAAAGTGCCCATAAACATTCAGTGGTCAGTCAGACAGACACTGGTAAATCGCTTGTAAAACTAACAAGATTAGGAAACGGAGAAACCATTTTACAATATTTTTTTGGGAAGGATCCACTACAAAACCAGCAGCATGTTGTTCATGCATTTTTGATACTGAAATACTGAGTTGAAAGGCAACTAAAGAAAGCATCATGTCATCCCACCTGATGTGCTACAGATACTTCTGATCTTTGCTGCCAGTTCTGTGATCATTTAGCCAAGAAAATACATTTCCGTTGGTCAATTTAATTCAATTTGCTGATAGGCTACTTATTGTCCAATAAAGCCAAATGGTAAAACCTCTTTATTCTTTGAATATCCCTCAATTCCGGTTCACTTTTCTATCTTTTTGAAGTCGAGTTGGAAGAAAACCTACCATCTATCATCTACCAGCTTGTCTTGTATCCAGTTTGATTGTCAAAGCAAAATAGCATCTTTTCAGCAACATAGAGAGGTAACAGTATTCTATTTGCTTTTAAAGTATCTATGAAATGGGGCCAGCTTCATTCTGCAAGAGAAGAGCTGAATTTTTTTGAGGAAATTTACACAGGCAATAGAGACAAACACGGGGACACACAGAATCGTCAGTGCTGAGGCACTTTTGATATGTAACCCAAACAGCCTTTCATCATTTCCCTCTATGACGATACTTTGTATCACCTGAGAGACGTCTGTGGTGAGGCCACAACAAATGTGCTTGGTGTGTGTTGCTGATTGTTTGATCGCAGTCCCAAAAGGCGCACGGTTCCATTCAAAGAGACACTCGTTTGCCTTTTTCCTCAAGCCTAAATAATTCAAAAGACTATTATTTCCTGTGAAAGCAAATAGACTTAGCAAAATGAAATCGTGTTGTATGATAAATGAACTACAGTGTACAGTTTCAACATGGATTCTTCTGGTCAGAGGTTGGTCTGTAGAGACCAGACTAGTGATTAACATGAAGTTTTGGTTTGGACAGATGGACAGAGATTGAAGAACGGACTCTGGAGACGTCATTTCTGCATTGCACAGGACTGACTGCTCTCTTTTACCTGCTTATCTTTTATGTCATTAATGCCAAAAACAGAAATGACATCTCATTACGCATCATGATCTCTCTAATTAAAAGCCTGTCCTGCCACCTCATTAGTGATGCTGTCATCTATGTAAGTAATAATTCTTTTGTTTCAAAATATATGTTTACGTAAAACACAGCATTACAACACAACATAACTGTAACTTTGGTTTACCACATACAGTAGATATAATTAAAAGAATTTGGACTGCTCCAAAATTGTCATTGGTGGTTATATATATTTATTGTTATCCTGCAAGGTCAATAACCAAGATATCTGATAGCCCTAAATGGTGGGTTAATGATTAGGCTATGCTTAAATTATTCAACTGACATTTAAAATAGATAATGTAATTTCATTAATAAGTCAACTTTGAATCTATTTTTAATGTCAGTTTTATTAGTTTATAAAATGTGTGTATTTATTAGTTTATAAAATTAGCTTTATGTGTATATGTGTGTGTATGTTTATATTTGTTAATATTATATAAAATATATAATATATTAAATATAACATATTTATTTATAATTATACAGCCAATAAACTGTTATACAATTTTTCTGAACAAATACAATCCAAGCTAATTTGAAGGTTATTTTCAGCATGTTTTTTCCCCGCCAGTGATGGCCAAGCCTTTACAAACATCTATGCGTATGAATCATGATTTTGAAAAGTTGAAATGTCATTATGACATGCATTTCTGCTTTTATTTTGATTTTATATAAGTGATACAAAAATCAAATCAAAATCAGTGAACATCCAATATTTATTGACAATGTTTTGTGCTCAGAAGTTATTCAATTTCTTCAACTGTGCATTTACAGACTTTCAGAAATATTTGTCATAAAATGAGCCTTGCTATTTTGGTCTAAGCTACATTCTTTGCAGCCTGCAATTCTTCATAAAAGTACATAAAGGGCCATTCACCAGTGAAGGTGAAAGCCAGTGTGATTGACAGCTCCTTTATACTTCACAAGAGAGAGAAAGATGAGCTTTTCTGCAGACGGGAAAGCCCAAACCCAGAAACAGTTCAAGAAGTAAGTTGCTGCTCAGTTTCGGATCGATAATATCTAAAGGAAAAAGCCCACTGGGAGGCTCTTGAGAGGAAATAGCCCAGAGGAAGCAGGTAATAAAAAAAGACAAGTACTTTACACAATACAGAAAAGTGTGCTCTAATAAAAGTCCTGCCACCATTGCTGCCTTTGTATTCTTTAAAAGGGATAGACGATTTCTAATATGAACATATATGATATGGATTGGTTATGTTGTGTTGCACTACAATCGGTGGTCATAATATAATATGCATTTGTGAGTACCATTCTAAATATGTCCCGAGTTTAAATGGTAATGGGATTCGTAGGTTATAGAGTGAGATCTTGTAGACCTACAGATTTTGAGTCTAAGTCAAGTCCCAAGTCAGTTGCTCAATTAAGTCTCAATTTCATCTGATAGTTTTTGGCTACGCCATGAGTGGTTGGTTTGTCTTTGTGTCTCTGCTGTTTGATGAAGTCTTGCTCTGTCTCTCCCAGCCTTGACGGATACGGGTGACCTTGCGGTCCACACATGGCATGATCAGGATTAACTTCAGGATCAGAACCACGCAGGGGACCACCAGAGACAACATGTATGGTTGAGGCATCCACCACCTATATGATGTAGCTTTCAGAAATCTATCCCAGCCATATAGTAATGTGTGAAAGGTGCAGAGCAGCAGGGTCATGTAGCCCAGTTTAGACTGTAAAGGAAAGAAGGAACAATTATTTTAACAAACATCGTTGTTAGTAATTAGCAAAATCTTCTCCAGTGACACTCAAATGTATGCATTTCCACAGAGTGTGGACGTAATACCTGTACAAAATTGAACTCCCTCCAGTTTAGGGAGTTGCTGACAGATGGAAGGGATGTAATTCCTAATAAGACAAACAGCCCAAATCCAAGAATTCCCATGGAATAGTAGGAGTCATAACGCCAGGCTGCTGTTTTGTCAAACTCATAGGTTGTATTATCTTTTACCTGCAAAACAGAATTGAGAAAGTATATATTTTTAATCACTTTAAAGGTCCCATGACATGAAATTTTCACTTTCTGAGGTTTTTTAACATTAATATGAGTTCCCCTAGCCTGTATATGGTCCCCAAGTTTCTAGAAATTTCAATCGGTGTAAATCGAGCTTTTGCTATCTTTCTCTGCCTTTGAGAAAATGGAAGCTCAATCGCGCTGATCTTGAATCTCCTCCTTGTGACGTTACAAGGAGGAATGTTACCTCCCCCGTCTCTGCTTTGCCCGCCCAGAGAATATTTTCCGCCCGTGAGAAAATGAGCTAGGAAGTAGGAACGCGCGCGCGCGATTTTAGTTTGTCCACGAGAGATATCATGGCTTTTGAGCGAGCGAAGCATAACAATTGCTCAATAATTGGATGTACAAATGAACACCGAAGGGTTAATACAGAGCTGGGCTTGCTGAACGTCTGAAACTAAAGTCTGGATCACTCTCTTTGGCTCAGCTACACACCTCGGACAAGTAAGTCAACTAATGATATATAAGTGTGTTGCTTTACTGTTTATGGTTGCCTAGACTGTTACACGTAGAATGTGGCTGTCACATTAGCTATGCAGCTATGCAGTTTATGTGTGTGAATACACACACTGTAACGCGAGTGTTGTACACTTCTTTGTTATTTGGATAACCGTTTTCCTGTTGGTTATACGGCGCGCGCGATATCCGCATTTCAAGATCGCAGAGCTTGATGATGTAATTGTAATAAGATAAATTACAGATGTTACAGATCTCTCATGAAAAGGCAACAGTAGGTTAGCGTTAGCTACATGATAATAACTGTAAACCATCCGAATAAAGTACCGTATCCAGACATAATATTTTAAACTAACCATTCGGAAACGTCCTGCTGGAACCGCTGAGTTGTTGCTTCTCCATCCGGATCAGATTCTGGGTCAAACTGAAATGCTTGAACGACTGCGTGTCTTCGTGCCATTGACCGGTACCATTGCGCAAGATGGTCAAGGCCACACCCACCCTCCACCTTGCGCCGCCTTTCTCCTCCTCATTAGCATTTAAAGCTACAGACACCGAAACGGCCTGTCTGAAGGAAGCTCATTCTGGGACTGGCTTGTAGTGGCTATAATTCTGCACCGAGGCTGAATTTTTGAAAAGAGATTTCAGATACAGTACTAGGGACCACTAAGGCCTATATTAAAGCCTACAAAAAGTAGCATGTCATGGGACCTTTAATTGTTCTGTGATCTTTGTGCATATTTATTGATGTTTTCATCTGGATAGATGTACACATTTTTTTACAAATTTCATGTACTGTAGGTCATTTTCAATCTATTTTACTTTCGGAATGTGACATTATTTATTGGTGAAATGTTTGTTAGTAAGTAGGCTAACTAAGTAAATAAATAAAGCAATTTTTTTCCCCACAAAAATAGCCTACCTGGAATGTGCTTTTAAGGGATTGTTCACCAAAATATTAAAATTCTGACATTAATTACTCACTCTCATGTCCATCCAAACCCGTAAGACTTTTGTTCATCTTCGGAACACAAATGAAGATCTTTTTGATAAAATCTGAGAGATATAATCTGTTCATCATATAAAGGGATTGTGTCTAAATTCATATAGATTCGTTTTACGATCTCTTTATGAACTTTTTGAAGCGTCAAAGTGGAAGTTGCGTAACTGATGGAGGGATAGAAAAGCTCTCAGATTTCATCAAAAAGATCTTCATTTGTGTGCCGAAGATTAACAAAAGTTTTATGGGTTTGGAACGACATGAGGGTGAGTAATTAATGACAGATTTTTCATTTTTGGGTGAACTATCCTTAAAGGGATTAAACAGGGTTGTTGATTTTAAACAGCTGTTTGGCGATAAATAAACTGGATGCACACATTAGAATAAGCGAGCCTTAGATTTAAAAGTACTCAACTTACCAATGATATTACGTAGACATTCATCCTGTAGCGCACATAGTATCTGATGGGAATAACTAAAGTGTAAATAGCATGAAGAAAACCGAAGGCCAGTGCTAACAGGCCCAGTTGCTTCCTGCACAGCATCCAGCGATCCAACCACTCAGGGAAGCGACGGTACTTAGTGCCGTTATAAAGCTGCAGGAATCCAGCCAACGCGCCCGGCAGATAACAGAGGGACAGCATCACCAGGGAGACGATGGGAAAGACCTTGTTGGCCAGCGAGACCATAATGCGAAAAGAATTGTCTTTACCATTGATAACACGCTCATAGATAACATCTCTTGTGAGCGCGTAGAAGAATATGAAAGCAGTTAAACAAATGGCGATGCGGAAAGGAAGTCTCCAGAGAGGGAAGAGTTGCAATGGCAAGTCTTCTAACTCAGCAGCTGCTCTGATGGAGCCTCTGTCCAAGACAGTGAAACCAAGACTTTGAGCAATGTCCACCACTTGCTGTTTAGCATCAGCCCGGTCACCACAGATAAGTACCTAATCAAACGAAGAAGAAGAAAAAAACAATCCAACAATATGTAACATGTAATAGAAAACAGAATTTACTTTACATAAAATTGTGTAAATGTAACATTTTGTACGATAACATTAGTTAATGCAATAGCTAACATGCAATAACAATAAACAAAACATAATTTTAAATCATTTAATGTTAATTTGTACATACAAATGAACTTTGACTCTTGACCGAATGTGAATCGGGTAAGGCAAGAACACAGTTTTGAACACTGATGGTTTTATTTAGAAATGAAATTGTGTGATTTTAAGGCCAAACATCTTCAGTGCACACTATCTTATTATTATTATTTTACATATATTAATACATAAGATTTCAAGTTCAAATTGACATTGATGTATTATGAATTAACAATGACAATAAATTACAAACTGTAACCAGGATAAATAAAATAAAAAAGTTCATGATACCTAATGCATTAAATAATGTTACTGAATAGAACCGTAATGTAAAGTGCTACCACAAAAACTACTCATGTGACAAATTATCTTCAAGTGGGTTCATTGTTTTTGACTTATTCTAACAAGCTGCCATTCTGTTGACCTACAAAACCCTTGAAACAAAATGCAACTTTAATAGTTTTAGACAGCAGTGAAATATCCTCTGGGAATTAAATTTAGTTCACAGCAATGTGCAGTCTGAGCCTGAACAATACAATATGTTGTCACAGTTGGCCTTCAGAAAATAGAACAAGAAATTATAATCAAAACGAGAAATAATAACTGCTTGGCCGGGTGTGACTATTCATTTTTATTGAGAAACACACAAACAGGTGTCAAAGAACATACGCACTAACATAGCGATAATAATAGTTTGCCAGAGCTCAGATTCCATCTGGCTAGTTTCTCATCCACCACCTGCTGATGTGAATATGACTTTCCTACAAAAAGCTTGCCTCATTTCATGAACTGTGAACAGCTCTAATGCCATGGACACAGACATTTATACATGCATTAGTTTGTCTTTTGTACTGTGATCAGAGTTAAATGCTGTGCTTTTTTGTTTTATGATAGGTGTCATTTATCTGCGTTAGAGTAGAGATGGAGCACAGGAAATATGAAGTGCAGCTGTATACATTTGTCATGTCTGATTTGTCTTTTTGTTCGTACTATATAACAAAAGCTCATGCAAACACCTAAGCCCGTGTGTCTTCATTATGGCTGTTTTATAAGTCCGTTAAGCTTGATTCATTACATTTTAAACAACTCTGTTCAAAACAGCTTTTCCGTGTTTTGCCCCTTCGTTGCTTAAATGATTAACAACATTTAGCAAAATTTGATGCATGAGAATTTGCTAGCTATGTGCTTTCTATGTCTTAATCATCATTTTCTCTCACTAACTTTTAATTGCTTTGAACAAAATTAGTTTATTTTGTGCATTTACATGTCTTTACTCGTTTACATTTATTTATGTATTTTACCTGCCTGGGTTACACTTTATTTTGATGGTCCCTTTAGACAGTATGTTGACTAACTAAGTAATGTTACTATAAGTAACAGATAAGTTACTATAACTTTGCAAGTACATGTTGATGTATTCTGCAAACCCCTAACAGTCTACTAATACTCAATAGTCAGTAGAATGTCTGTTGGGGGAGCATCACAATAAAGTGTCTGCAGATATTAAGCAGACAGTCTACTAATACTCTAATGAGAGGTAGTTGGGATGTGGGTGCAACTGAATGAAAGGGGACCATCAAAATATAGTGTTACCACTTTTATGTATTCCGTCCACCTGACTGGATAAACACTGTGTTTATGTTTGTATGTTTTACCTGTCTGTTGGCATCTAGTCCCCCAGACTGCAGTGCCCAGGCAGATATGGTGTTGAAGGCTTTGACTACCGTCACCCCTGGAACCAACCTGCTCAGGTATTCTGCATTGGATTCTGGGTAGAGACCCCTGCTTAGATTATTGCTGACGTCTATCAGCACCTTTCCCTCAAGATCTGAAGCCAGGGAGCTCAAAAATCCATAGTGTTCCCTCTGCACAGCCACAAAAATCACATGTGCTTCACCAGCTGCTGCTGCATGAGTCATGACCTTTGACCCCTTAGGCAGCAACAGAGAGTTTTTAGGGTCTCTGGATCCATATACAACGCTGTACCCTGACTGGAGCAAGCGGAGCCCCAACGAGCGTCCGAAATCACCCGTTCCAAAGATGCACACTGTCTCCTGTTTATGCATCTTTCCATGCAGCTCTGCCATTGCGACCGAGTCTGAATTCATTTCTAAAATTAAAGAGAAGACACCATACACCGTAATGGAAGTAAAGTTCTATTAAATGCTCAAGTAATGGCTATTACAAAGTGCACTAAAAACACCAATTACACTTTTCATTTCAGATTTGCCACAAGTGCTGTGGCTATGATTATATTTCTGCTTGAGTGATTTATAAATTTGTGTTTTTTGGGGGGCGACAATGGTGTAATCAAATTTAATTATGGTCTGCAGTACATTCGGATGCTTAATAAATCCAGTTAATTTATTTTGCTCCTTTAAAAGTACATAGTTTAATATATTACAAAATACAGTTTACAACCTAAGGGCAAAAAACTAAAACCTAAAAATAAAAACGTTATATATATATTTTTTTTTTTATTAAACTGCCTTTTAAAATGATGCTCAAAAAGAATCAACAAATACTCACGGATAAAGATGAAATTAATTTATTTCTCGGAATTTGTGCACCAGTCCCTGGAAAATCCACAGATCTCCTCTTGTAGAATGAGACCCTGACAGTTGAAATTACTGACTAACAACTTGATTTTATTGCAGAATTCTCTGTGCCAATAACTGTCGTCATATCCCCAAAAGCCGTTTAGCAATGCAGTGTGATCGTAATGTGATCAAAACCAGCGTTTACTTTTCTTTATTTCTTCTGCAATTTCTCTTGTGTCCACAGGCATTTCTTCACAAGACTGAGGCTTTTTCTTGCCTGCACAGATCTGTTTATAAGCATGTGTGTGTGAGAGGCATTTATTCATGAGCCTCTGACCTGCCCACAGCTCAGTTGGGGTTAAGATTTGGGAAAAGAGAGAGAGGTTGTTTTGGCAATGGATAAAGTCCAATGTGGAAATTCCAGAGCAACCGCCCCTCGCTCTCTCTCTCTCGCTCTCTCTCTCTCTCTCTCTCTCTCTCTCTCTCTCTCTCTCTCTCTCTCTCTCTCTCTCTCACAATGGATAAAGTCCAATGTGGAAATTCCAGAGCAACCGCCCCTCTCTCTCTCTCTCTCTCTCTCTCTCTCTCTCTCTCTCTCTCTCTCTCTCTCTCTCTCTCTCTCTCTCTCTGTGTGTGTGTGTTGTCTGTCTGTCGAAAGGCACATAATGTTTTCCTTACCTCCTGTGTGTTTTGAGGCCAAGGCCTGACTGGAAGTAAGTTGCGCAACAGTGGAATAACTGCGGCCGTCTGGCCAAGTATCTCAACACTTCAGAAACACTTTGTTTCACTGAATCAGCACTGTTCTGCTATAAATCAAAAAAAGTACAAAAATATTTATTTCTGTTGTTTGTAAATTCACCAAGAGGACTTTCCATAAACTTTTTTTTTCTTTCTATGCTCCGTCCCGCCTCCCAGAATAATGTGCATTATCTGCTGTACACCTCCACCCATCTGCAAAACCCACTGGACTTGTCATCCACTAGTAATAAGCACATGGAGATTATTTATGATCACATAATAGATCAACGGACCCCCTCACCCCCACATTAAGGGCTACCTTACCAGGGTTAAGACTTGAGGGGCGAAGTCACAGCATGAATCCTGAATGATCAGCAATACATCACATAGCTCCTCATTATTCCTGCTCGTCTGGCTGAGAGACTTCGTTCTTTGTCATATATAATTATAACTGCATGTGCCTACTTGCAGTCTGGGCCACCCTCAACGTGCCTCTCGTGAAAAGGAGTGTGTGTGTTATGCTACACATGCATGAAAAATGTTATCCAGAAGATTGTTTTCTAAAGGATGTTTTGAATGAAATGCTTAACCATGCCAAAAAAAGGACACATGGTCCAGGTATGCATGGGATTGTGTTGTCACAGAAGTTGTGACAGAACTTTTGTGGGTTTAAAGGAATATTCCAGAATCAGTACAAGTTAAGCTCAATCTATAGCATAATGGGATAATGTTGATTACCACAGTTTATTTTTACTCACCCGTTCTTTTACTTATAAAAAACACGAGAATCTTGGCAGTGAGCCAAGTGAATGAGGCCATGTAAAATTTAAATACTCATGGTTTCAATAGAATAGCCACAAGGCGTAAACAATAAGTATGTTAATATAATTTTAGTGTAGGAAAAAAAATCACTTACCATCTCTGTGTAAAGTTCTATGCAATTTTAAAACACCTAAACCCTAAAAATCATCATAAAATTAACAAGAATAACTCAAATAATAAGAATAAGCTTTAATAATAGAATTAATGTGGGTGCTTTTATAAAACTATAAGCTTCTCACACTTTTGATTGAGCTTATTTTGCATTGAACCCAAAAGATTCATTTAAAAGTAGACTGTTGTTTTTTGTTGTTGCATTATATTCTGATTAATTATCATGTGTGATTGTGTTTCTATGAGGCTGGACTGTGATACAAAGTTTATTTGTGAGCTGTGGTGTGAGCTTATTTGTGCAAACATTCAGTCAAAGTTGCATTGATTAGCATATTTGGGATAATTGTTAGAGAGAGGGCATGGGTGGTGAGAATCATTCGGAAAACTTTCTGAAAAGAACACATCTGAAATTCATTATTGCAAACTCTAAATTGGAACATGGTCTGCCAACGTGAACTCTCATACATGAATAGATATTATCATTAGCATTTGGTATCATAAGGAAATGAGACCAAAAGGTTGTGTTTTCCGAGACGTCAACAGGAAACGTGGAAGCACAGCATTGATGGTAACTGATGAAGAAAGAAATTTTGCTATGGTGCCTGAAATACCAAGGACAGATATGGAAGGCTGATACTCTGTAATAATTCTATTCTCTGAAGAAAAAAGGTTTTCAAGAAGAGTTCATCACGACCAGAAGTCATTTGTGTGCCAAAACAGACAAAAAAAAAATAAAATAATAAAATAAAAAAAAATTATATATATATATATGTTTCATTGTACAAAAATACATGTGCTGGATCCCCATACTTGTGGATATGATTCAGGATTTTTATAGTGTCAATTGTTTCATTCTCTTTTTTTTTGTGGTATTTTTCAAAACTTATTTTATTTTTGAAAGTATTTCATCTGATCATTTATTCAAAGGCATTAAATCACATTTTAAACTGCAATTTCTTGTAATGTTTTTGTTTTTCCCTGAACAAAAATTGGTTTTATAAGATGTCCTCTTTCTCTCTCTCTCTTTCACACAAACACAGATGTATTTGGCTGTCAAAAGCTGGAATATTTAAGGTCATGTCCTCACGACACAGAGCGTTTCCTGCTCTCCCTTCTGTGTTGAAATCTGGGGTTTACTGGGTTTGTTAAGTGCAGAATATGACATTATTGCTCTTGCTAAACAGTGTATGATGGCAATATTGCATATGAGGAGTAATCACATGGATGATATTTACTCATATAGAGGGAGTGACAAAGTGACGAGACGGATTTACATAAGAAGAATGACAAGAAACATGGTGGCGTGTTTCTCTCTCTGATTCTCTGACAGCTTGATGAACATGAGAGTTCATTTGCACATATTGTCATGTTTTTGAAGGAGGTATCGGGAGAATACAGTGTGTGTTGTGTGAAGTGTTTACTGACTGTTATCTTCTTACATAATTGATATGAAGAGCTGGAATTGCTTCCTCTGTACTGAGACAGTTTTGACTCAGATACAAACACCAGAACAAAACAGATTTTGGTCAGAATATGTTCTTCCTGGCTTCTGTTGCTGAGCAATTCCACCTCATAAATTCCCTTTTTTTTTTTGTATGAGCAGAAGATGTTTGTGAGAACACAGATGTCATCTGCCAAGGAAAATCTGAAGCACACCAATTTTGGCCGTATCTGGGTGTATTTTGAACTCATACAATTGTCAGTGTTTCTTTTACTACTGCAGTGGGAGACCACAGGAACCTCTGATAGGAGTTTGGAGAATTTGAGTTCATTTGTTTTTTTCTCAGAAAATGTATTTCTGTCTTTAAGAAGTACAGACACACACACATTGTATATGTAATAAATATATTTTTTTCTCTGGCACTCACTCTGTCAGTCAGATTAACTTGGGTGGATTTGTCCTTTAGTAGAACTATAGAGATAAAAAGATAATGAAGGGAGAGAGCATAGAAATCATTTTTAAAGATTTTTAAAATGGCGTCTTAGACAACAACGGGATTAAGCACCGACACAGGCACACCGGCACAGACACACTGGCACGGACACCAATACAGACCAATACAGACACTGGCACGGACACACCGGCATCGACACGGGCACACTGACACACCAGCACGGACACTGGCACGGGCACACCGACACACTGGCACGGACACCTGCACCGGAACGGACACCGGCACGGACACAGGCATCGGAACGGACACCAACATGGACACTGGCACGGACACACCGGCACGGGCACCGACCGGCACGGACACACCGGCATGGGCACCAACACGGATACATACAGATGGACACATTGACACCAGCACGGACACCGGCACCGGCATGGACAGACGGACACACCGGCACGGACACATCGGCATGGACACCAACACAGGCACACTGACACGGACACCAACACGGACACCGGTACGGACACACCGGCATGGACACCAACACAGGCACACCGACACGGACACGGGCATGGGCACCGACCGGCACGGACACAAACACGGACACACCAGCACGGTCACCGGCAGCGGCACTGGCACCGACACACGGACACACGGGCACGGACACCAACACACGGGCACGGGCACCGACCGGTGCGGACACGCCGGGATGGACACCGGCACTGACATTGACACACTAAAATGGACACACGGACACCAGCACGGACACCGGCACGGACACACCAGTACGGACACCAACATACCGGCAAGGACACATGGACACACCGACACAGACACACTGACGCAGGCACACCGACACCGGCACGAACACAGACACCGGCACGAAAGAAGAAGGCGGGAACCAGTGAATGTTCACAAACTTTAATAAATAAATAAACACAAAATGAAAGTAAAGGCGGCAGCCTCTCACGGACGACTGAAATTCAGGCCTGGTCCTCTCTCGTCCTTCACTGTCGTCGCTCCTCCTTTTATGCAGAATAAAAACAGCAGAATGCAGAGATAAAATACAGTGTAATCAGCCGGACGCACATTTGCACAGTGCTCATTCATTTAAATGCACAGATAAACAGATGTGTTTTGAGTCTGGATTTGAATGTGACTACTGTAGGAGCACATCTGATCTCTTCTGGAAGCTGGTTCCAGCTGCGGCTGGCATAGTAGCTAAAACCTTGCTTAGAGTGAACCCTTGGTATTTCTAGCTGATGTGATCCTAATGATCTGAGTGATCTGTTAGGTTTATATTTAGTGAGCATATCTGCAATGTATTGAGGTCCTAGGCCATTGAATGATTTATATACCAGTAATAATACTTTAAAATCAATCCTAAATGTAACTGGAAGCCAGAGTAAAGACCTGAGAACCTAATAACGTGTGTTAGCTGGTTAGCTGGATATTAAACACAAAACTACATATTTTGAACACCCAGTAGACAATATATACATCAATTATTAATCATACTTACAGGTTGTGATTCTGAAGAGCAAGCTGATCCAAATAAATTGGGTACGACCAATCTTTCAAGAGCAAGCGTTTTGCGAATCCCGCGTTGAACTTTGAGAAGCAGACAGTCGTCAGTAAAATGACGGCGGGCATTATGAAAATGTTTTTTTTTCTAGTGACGTAGAACCGTAACGCAGTGGGATTCGAATTACAGACGACTCGTTTGGACGGTTTGAGTCGATTCTTTCTTTTGGGAGACAATGACTTTATTTATCATGCACTTTTGACTTTACAACGTTGTAGAACGTTTACATTCACAAGCAGCTATAGTACACACTGCATGAAAGGGAATATTTGAAAAACCATAATATGGGGACTTTAATATTGCTCATTAGTATTACCTTTAATTTATGCATTCATTTTTTTAAAATGTTTTAAAAGCAATTGTTTATGGTTAGAATGTTTTGTTATATAGGCTATTTTTACTACAGAAAGTAGGTGTACTGACAATAAGTTCATTCGATTTTGAAGGTCTGTTCATTTTGAAGAAGCTGTATATATAACCAGTGCTTTTCTTAAATGATCACACATGCCAGTAAATCTTAATTGAGTTGAATTGATTGAAAGAAAGGAAGTCGAAGCATGTCAGGTGTACAAAGATTATTCATGTTTACAAGGTATCACAGATGTGGGCAAGAAAAAACATCTGACTGTTCCTGCTGGGACTTAATGTGTTTGTGCGTGTGTGTGTGTGTGTGTGTGTGTGCCTGTTCATATGTGTGTGGCAGAGGAAAGAAACAATAGAACAATGTATGAGATAGACAATAGCAGACAAGAATGGGGGTGGCGGAATCCAGCCAATATGGACCAGTGCCGTTGAAAAATACTGCAACCTACACTCAGTCACCTAAAATACGTTCCCAGCTCACACTATTAAATAAACACAACATCCCAAAATCTTTCTATATTTATTCTGGCAATAATTTTTCATTTGTTTGTGGGCGGAATTTGGCAACAAGATATACAACAAAACCCAAAGGAAGGATAGAAATATGGAGGAGAGGAAGATAGATATAATTATAGTTTATAACACCATTGGCTCTATTTTATTGTTTCTGTTATTGTGTAATTGATGAAATAAGCCAAAGATTTCTGTTTTTTCTAGGAAAAGAGATGCACCACAACAGCAGAAGTGAAGTTTCAACCACACTGATTAATTTGGGAGAAGAAGGTTAAATTATCCATGGCAAATCCATTTAATGAGCAAATAGAATACAAGAGGAATTATTCAAAACCCGGTTAATTCAATTACTCAGCTTTCTCCACTAAATGCTACTGATCTAATTCCTCTCCATTAGCGTAATTATTTCTCTCTTTTTACACCCCCCACCCCCAATCACTCTCTGTGTGTATCACTCTTCCTTTCTCCCTGCACAAGGTTAATTGCACACTTCAAGTGTTTTAACCCCGTGACCCCTCTCGGTGACCTTGTTGGGACTGACCTTTGCAGAAAGCTGGCAGCTTAATTGGTCATGCAAATATTGCTACGTGTGTTAGATTCAGCAGTTTTGAACTGCATTATACATTAACATATAAAGTTACGCATTATATGCTCATAAACTTTGGAACAATTTTTTTAAGGATGGCTGTTTGAAATGAAAAAAAAAGCAGGGATAAATATGGCTTCCTTCAAAGACAAGACATTACAGAGTGTGTAGTAATAATATCTCAGATTTCCCCTTCAAAATAGTTTCACAGACAGGTTTTATATTAGGAATTAATGTCAGAAATGTTCATTATTCTTTATTCCTTAGAGGTATGTTTTCTTGTATAATAGACATACAGAACAGAACTATGACTGCACTGGTTAAATTTCAGGTTTTTCTGTTCTTGTGTGGGGGAAAAAACCCACACACAACATTTTGAACAGCAGCTCAGTGATTTTAGGTGAGCTACCTTTATGCAATCTGTTCTGCTTGACATTCACAGACCGTTCACGTCTGTGCTTTGATTGGTCAATTCTACCGTGCCCATCTTCAAGGATGTCTTGTTATGCTTATCGAATACATCACACATAATTAGATTATCATGTCATGCACAAATGTTAACATTAATGTCAGGCAGACGTGAACTTCTCACGGTCCATACACACATAAGGCTGCTTTCATGGTGGATCACCCACTTCCTGTTGTGCTTTTCAGTATAAGATTATGAATGCCCAGCTGTTAACTTTTAGACTTCTGAAGAAAATGTGTGGTTTGTTACTGCTTTGACATATTTTCTGTGGAAAATATATTCTACATAACACTTTACAATAAGGTCCCATTAGTTATCGTTAGTTAATGCATTACTAACTAACAAGGATCATACAACTGTTACGGTATTTATTAATGTTCGTTAAGTTTATAAAAATACAACTGTTCATTGTTAGTTAATGTTTGCTCAAGTCCAGAGATTAACTTTTGATTTTAATAATGTATATGTAAATGTTTTAATTAACATCATGTATTTTTCGTTGATAGCTAATGTCAACTAATGTAATTAACTAATGTTAACAAACAGAACCTTATTGTAAAGTGTTACCAATTTCCGGTATTGAGTCAACACAACAAGCATGCGTCGTGGTGCTCCCCCTACTGGATTGCAGGTCAATATTTTCATAAATAAAGTGGTAATTTTTTTTTTTTTTTTTTTTTTTTTTTTTTGTGTGTGTGTGCAAACAAAGCACTTGCGTCATAAAATTGGAGAAACCACTAGAGTCACATTAATTACTTGAATGATGTCTTTCCTATCGTTCTGGACCTTGAATTTGTAAATTGCGTTGCTCTCAATGAAGGGACTGAAAGCTCTCGGATTTCATCAAAAATATCTTCATTTGTTTTCCAAAGATGAACGAAGGTATTACGTTGTGGGAACGACATGAGGGTGAGTAGCCTAATTCATTTTTGAGTGAACTAACCCTTTAAGCATGTTCTGTGCACACTAGCTTTTACTATCTTTAACATAACGAAATCCATTTGTTTTTACTTGACATGTTATTTGTTGTGCATTATTAAATAATTAAAGCCTGACAATATATCGGTATATAATAGTTAAATCAAAGCCCTTCCTCATTTTCAAATCCAGAAGTATCTGTTTCTCATAACTAGAATGGAAAGTAGCCAGTTTAGTTCATTATTTGCGCTATTATTGAATGGTTTAATGGTTGTTAAGTGTGAAATAGGTAAACTGATTTGATGTTCTGTCCATTCTTGAGGGACTTTAGCATGAAACACTATTTTAGAATTAGTTTTTTTTTTAATTAAAATGTATGTAGTTAAAGAAGTAGTCACCTACTGAACATGTCCTTGACAGCTCCTTCAAATAACTTCATATAAATAACAGAATAGCAGTGATTAACCCATTTAATCCCACCGGTCACAATAGTGACCGTAAAAAAATGTTTCATTTCTAAGGCTATAAAAATGTTACTGAATGATCTATCAATGCATTTCCAGCAGATATTGAAATAATAAAGGGTCTCAATGAAATATGTGCAGTGTCGCATGTTTACTGTAAATTGTCACATGACCAGAGCTGTTTACTTCCTGTTTGCGCCAAGAGAAGAGGATGGCAGCAAGAAAGCTCCCAAAGAAAAGGTTATTAAAGTATGTTAACATAAAGATAGGACCTAGATTTTTGGTACACATCATGTTTAAGGTGTCTAGTATTGATATATGCATTTGCAATTACTCAACTTTGTTTAATGTGGTCATAGAACTCACAAACATGTCAACGGCAACAATAGTGACCGGTGGGATAACCCATTTTATCTACATGCTAATACACATAGGCTAACTGTTCTACCTTACTTTCTGCTGCTACCTAACTTTCTACCTAATTTTACACACAGACACTATCCCGTGGCCTCGAGACACTATACCGTGGCCTCGAGACACTATCCCGCTATCCCGTGGCCTCGAGACACTATCCCGTGGCCTCGAGACACTATCCCGTGGCCCGAGACACTATCCCGTGGCCTCCAGACACTATCCCGTGGCCTCGAGACACTATCCCGTGGCCTCCAGACACTATCCCGTGGCCTCCAGACACTATCCCGTGGCCTCCAGACACTGTCCCGTGGCCTCCAGACACTATCCCGTGGCCTCCAGACACTATCCCGTGGCCTGCAAACACTATCCCGTGGCCTGCAGACACTATCCCGTGGCCTGCAGACACTATCCCGTGGCCTCCAGACACTATCCCGTGGCCTCCAGACACTATCCCGTGGCCTGCAGACGCCTGCAGACACTATCCCGTGGCCTCCAGACACTATCCCGAGGCCTCCAGACACTATCCCGTGGCCTGCAGACACTATCCCGTGGCCTGCAGACACTATCCCGTGGCCTCCAGACACTATCCCGTGGCCTCCAGACACTATCCCGTGGCCTCCAGACACTATCCCGTGGCCTGCAGACGCCTGCAGACACTATCCCGGGGCCTCCTTACACTATCCCGTGGCCTCCAGACACTATCCCATGGCCTCCAGACACTATCCCGAGGCCTCCAGACACTATCCCGTGGCCTCCAGACACTATCCCGTGGCCTCCAGACACTATCCCGTGGCCTCCAGACACTATCCCGTGGCCTCCAGACACTATCCCGTGGCCTCCAGACACTATCCAGACACTATCCCGAGGCCTCCAGACACTATCCCGAGGCCTCCAGACACTATCCCGTGGCCTCCAGACACTATCCCGTGTCCTCCAGACACTATCCCGTGGCCTCGATACACTATCCTGTGGCCTCGATACACTATCCCGTGGCTTCCAGACACTATCCCGTGGCCTCCAGACACTATCCCGTGGCCTCGAGACACTATCCCGTGGCCTCGAGACACATCCCGTGGCCTCCAGACACTATCCCGTGGCCTCGAGATAGTATCCCGTGGCCTCCAGACACTATCCCGTGGCCTCGATACACTATCCTGTGGCCTCGATACACTATCCCGTGGCCTCCAGATAGTATCCCGTGGCCTCCAGATAGTACCCGTGGCCTCAAGATACCATCTCGTGACCTCAAGATACAATCCCGTGGCCTCGAGATACTATCCCGTGGCCTCGAGATAGTATCCCGTGGCCTCCAGATAGTATCCCGTGGCCTCCAGATAGTATCCCGTGGCCTCCAGATAGTATCCCGTGGCCTCAAGATACCATCTCGTGACCTCAAGATACTATCCTGTGGCCTCAAGATACTATCCCGTGGCCTCCAGATAGTATCCCGTGGCCTCCAGATAGTACCCGTGGCCTCAAGATACCATCTCGTGACCTCAAGATACAATCCCGTGGCCTCGAGATACTATCCCGTGGCCTCGAGATAGTATCCCGTGGCCTCCAGATAGTATCCCGTGGCCTCCAGATAGTATCCCGTGGCCTCAAGATACCATCTCGTGACCTCAAGATACTATCCTGTGGCCTCAAGATACTATCCCGTGGCCTCAAGGATTTTATAAGGATTTTATACACTCTTATGCACGCGCGCGCACACACAAACACACACACAAACAAACAAACAAACACACACACACACACACACACCCACACACACACACACACACACACAAACACACTGCACAGGTCAAATAGACCTATATTCACTCTGTCCAATGGTTGATACAACACAGTATCCCACCGGTCACAATTGTGACCGATCATAAAACACACTTTTTCACACACTTTTCCATGAAAATTTAAAAAAATTATGATTGATTGTTTCAAAGGGATACTAATGACACATGATTTGGATATTTTTGTGTCTGAGAAAAATTTGGGATTAAATGGGTTAATAGTGACATTTGTTAGCAAGACACATTGTATCCTTGTTCATGTTACCTCTCTTTCTTGTCATTCAAAAATACAATTAATCACAGCATCCCCACTAAATTCACCTCATCTACCCCCTGCTTGCTACTCTGCAGGCTTATACTTTGCAGCTGTGCTGGGTTTGTGTCCAGATGGGAAATTCCTAATGGACAGCTGAAATGCTTCCACTTCAATCTCTCTTGAGTCCCAGAATTCTCATAATCATGATGGCAGCCCTGAGGGGATTTGCCTACTTGGCCCTCTTTGTTAGGTGAGCAATTCATGGTAGAAAATATTCTCATTTCTTGGTGCAGAATGTTTTTTTCCGCCTCCAGTATTGATATGGTAATACGTTGCACCCAACACATAAAGAAAGATGGAGCAAATAAACTTAATTTTGGAAGAGGATAAATCTGGATTATGCTGTTACAAATCGCCATGAAATGGATATGTTTTGATTTTTAGCACATGATAGTGTGAATACAGGTAAAGGGAGACATTTAAAGAGACAGTTCACCCCAAAATGAACATTTTGTTTAATGACGTTCCAAGTCTTTATGACTTTTTCTTCTGTGTAACATAAAAATTTGAATTTTTAAAAAACATCCTGGCCATTCTTGTGCGTATAAACTAAAGAAAGTGAATAAAGGCTGGGGATGTTAAGGTCTTTTTGATGAATTGTTTGATCAGTTCACAAAACTGGTGTCCATGATTCGTTCACAAATCTGACTGATCTTGAAGTTCCTGATGTTCGGTTCTTAGTGTTTTGGTTTCTGGGTTCTTTAAAGCACCAATACATGTATGTTCTCAACTGTTAACAGCTCACGAGAGGTGAGGGGAGGATGTCAATGACTAACGGCTTACATTTTAATGTTATGCATGCACAGGGATAGTTACCTAGACTTTTATATTACTTTTGGTCATTTTGGAGATTCCAGTCATCATTCACTTTTATTATGGAAAAGAGCGGTCGGAATATTAACCCACAAAAACATCTTCCGCAGGAGAAATTCAAACAAGTTTGAAATTACTTGAGTAAATAATAACACATATTTACTTGTTCTATTTGACATGCCATCTTTTTCTTTTTCTCTCACCTAGTATTTCTTTATCTCTCTCAGACACTCTTTCCAACTCTTATTGCTGATTTCACTGACACAGAGAGAAAAAGAGTGCAAAAGAAATCATCATAGTGTTAGTTTGATTTGAGCCGTGGTCCGAAATTCATCTTAAAAGTTCCTTTGATAGAAAATAGAGTGTGAATGAACAATGAGCACAGTATGTGTGTGTGTGTGTGTGAAAGAGAAACTTGTTAAATCTGCTGTGCATTATAGATGAGTCTGTCACTTTGGACGAGAATACTGTATTATGGGTTAGTGCGAACAAGGTCTGACATTTACTTTCCCTTCCTATCGCCTCCTGTCACATTAGGCCTCATTGCTCTTCTACTAATATTAATAAATCTTAACAGCCTTCCTATAACCTCCCGAACACATGCATAGCACACACCAACCGCCATGTTCATTTAACACACACAAACATTAATTTTAGCACACACAAACTAAATTTTTCATCCATAATTTCAAAGTAAGAAGAGAGATAACGCAATGTCAATGAAATCTACACAATCACGCTGCAGTTTTGTGCCAGGAAGCTGAGCTAGAGATGTGCCAGAGAGATTTGAGTGTGTGTGAATCAGTGTATGAGAAATCAGCTTTGTCTCTTGCCTGGCTCTGGAAGGATGTCTCTCGTTAAGACCGCCTCGCACACGAACATTGATTTACTCACACACATACTCCCTCAGTTTAAGTCTTAGCCGATCATCTATGTCTTTTGTTATTGAAATCACTCACAGTACATTTTGTTTTGTGACGTTCAGTGAAAGTTGCTGGTGTTGAGCTAAGCCGTTTCATCTTCCTCCTTTGTTAAAAATGTTCTGCACACAACAGCCTTTCCATTTAATGTCTCCTATCCATAGCTGATACGATTACTGAACAAAATCGTTTAGAATGGCTTGTTCCTAATTCTTTTTCATAATGTCTTTAGCTGAATTTTTTCTCTTCATTCTTTGTGTTCATGTTGTTAAAGTCTTCTATTTTTCTTACCTCTTTCTCTCTTTCAAAATCATGTGACACAGAATAATAGAGTAATGGCAGCTGGAAATTCATTTCTTAATTTACTGTATTTTTATTTTTTATCAAATAAATGCTAACTTTTTTACCCTATTGCATTGTTCTTTGGAGACTTAAAAATGGGCTCAAGACACTCTCAAACCAGCCTTTTTTTAAATGATAATGATTGTAATGATTATTGTACAAAACATCAGGGATTCTGCTTCATTATAATTGTAAGTTAAAAGCCAAAATGAATCAATAGCTTTTCTTTTTTTTTAAACATCTATTTATGGATCTAAGTCTAGTCATTGCAATATTAATTAAAGCAATAATTATTCGTAATTTCAAAATGTGTAAATCATGATAAATGCCTGGAGACTTCACTTCAGACTCCCTTCAAAAAGACATCTGATTAGACATGAATTCCAGCAATCATTTGAGCTCATTATCTCTGGTGGCAGTGGGTGTAATAGTATAGCTGCACCAATTTATTCAGAGAACTCAGAGAAAACGTGGCCAAGAAGAGATTAGGAAAGATTAAAAGATAATCGAGTCCCTCTTCGGTATAAATGAGCTTTAATTCAGATCGACTATAACTTTTGCTTTCATTTTGCTCGCTTTTACACCTAATTTGTTTAATTGACACAGACAGTCTTTCTGCGCCATCGTTGCCTCATTCCTGTAAACCAGCACAAACTCTTATATTTTTCCAGCAAATCTACATTAGGGCGACGCTCTAGTTACTAATAAACCTTGTAATAATCTTTGGCAGTAATTCATTCATGATTTGCTTCATATTCAATGCACACTCTGATGAGCCAAGTGAAAGTGCCTAAACATGACAGCAACGCACAAAATCACATTCTCTTTGTAGCTACACATTCGGTCCCGGAAGACTAAGAACAACTTTATATTAGCCTAATAATAAACAGTGGAATGGAAGTTGCCATGTTCATTCCCATTTTAAGTTGAAGGAGTGAGAGTGAGCTTGAGTCTGACCTGCAGTGTTATTATGTACTGTTGCAAATTCATACTCACTCCTGCAGTAATTGAAAGATAAATGTGCTTTGAATGGGGAATTTATGCTTCGGTCTGACTCTGCAATACCCCTGGCTGTTTGGTGATTAATAATATAAGATTAAAAATTTGATTCTTTGAACTTGTTCCTACCTTTATCACATCTATGTAGGCGATTTCTCGGCATGATTTTAAGCTGTCAAGTGGTTGGCCTTGTCATTCTAATGCTTTTAGTATTCTTAGAAAACACCCCAAAATTAAACCTCTCTTTGCAGAGAAGAATAAAAAAAAAAGCGCCTTTTAGCCAGTCAAAAGGTGATTGGTTTGCTGAGAGGGTTTGAATGAGTTGGGAGTTGCTTTAACAAAGATGCACATTTTCAGAGCCCTGTTCTACTTTTTCAAGTGTATATGACATTCTTCTTTCAGATGAATACAATCAGAGTTATATTAAAATGCCCTTGCTCTTTCAAGCTTTATAATGGCAGTGAATGGCCGTTTCTGTTTTGAAGTCCATAAAGTGCATCCATTCATGATAAAAGTGCTCCACACGGCCGGGGGGGGGGGGGGGGGGGGGGGGTTAATAAAGGCCTTCTGAAGCGAAGCGATGCGTTTGTGTAAGAAAAATATCCATATTTAAAACTTTATCGACTAAAATAACTAGCTTCCGGCAGACGGCCTACGCAAGTTGACTTGCGCCAAAAGAGTAACACTTGACGATGTATGACGTAATATGTAGGAGTAGCGGGGCTGGGCAACAAACTCAAGCTCCTCCGACATTTCTCTTTAAAAAATATCGTTTTAGACTTCTAATTCGTGACTGGTGTTTTGTTTTGCTCTATCCTCTGCGTTTCTCCATTCGTCAATGCATCAGATCAAAGGTTACTCTTTCGCCTTAAATCGATGCACTAATGTAATCAGTTATTTCTAAAGGCAAACAGATGATAACAGAGGTGATTTTTGATTGGTGTGTCCTCTTATTGCCATCCCTTGCGAAAAAAGTGTAACTTTCAGTATACTTTTTATTTGATCAGCTTTTTGTTTAAAATTTTGCTTTTTTTATGTAACTTACACACATTTAAGTGTTGATAAAAAAGGATTTGAAGCTAGAATAAAATGCTTTTAAAATGGAAAAAGTACAATTAAAGTTATATTTCAAGTAGGCCTATAACAATTTTTTTTACCTAAATAGGAACATAGTATACTTAAAGTGCAAAAATAATTTATAAATCGTAAACTAGATTAATAAATATAAGTAGATTAGTACACCTACAAGTATACTTCTAGTACATTGATATTATAATTACTACATAAAGTATACTTAGAAATTTACTTAAGTATACTTAATAAAATGAACTTGAAGTATACTTATTTTTTTGTAAGGGATTGAACATTGTTACATAAGAAAATTATGTCTGGCATGTGTCATACATTCTAAAATGATTTACTTGGAAGCTTACTTTAATTGTAACCCTTAAACAATGTTTTTAAAAAAGAGAAATATTTATGGATGCACAGTATAATTGTGGTAATATAATGGTAAATGTTTATATAAATTTTCTGTTGGATATATAATTGTGGATGCTCATTTCCGCTATTTTTACATTTGGAGTACAGTACTTTAGCTGTAATTTAGCCCTCACTTAAAGTTAATCTTTAAAAACACTAACATAGTTAATTGTAATAATTTTTAGCAAATCACAAACAAAGTGAATATCCAATTTTTATACTGTACATTATAATATTGTGTTTAGTGCTTTATTTTTAATTTATGTAGACAAAATGGAATTTTAATATAGCCATTGGTTGTTTATTTATTGTTTATTTAATATAGCCATTTAGCCATTTATCAGTTAAAACAGGTATCGGTCATAATTATCCACTTATATCAGATCTTTCATGGCAGTGGTTTGTGCTGAATGCAGAGGTTTAAGGGAATAGCCAAAAACTGCCATTAATCACGGAGAATCATAACCTAACCTGGTATTTTTACTCTCAGCAGATAAATAATATATTTTCAGGATGAGGCAATATGCTCCTCTGGATAAAGTCCAAAATTGTTCATATGCAGGGTTCCGCTCTGTGGGGAATTGACATGGGATGAGAAACTTCCTCTGGCTGGATAATATGGGCTGTTTCAGAGCAATAGGTCAGAAGAGCACAGGGGGATAATGCAAACATAGCCATTGATTTAATATGTGTGTGCAATACTTTATTTCAGAGGTACTAAGATGTGGAAGGAGGACTATATTCTGCTTACTCAGCCCTCATGCGTACAGCACGCCTGCCAGACTTGATTAGACGACCCTCTGCTGTTCTTCTGGAGTGTGTGTGTGTGAAAATGGGACTGCATATTTGTCTTTTTATAGAACCAATTAAAATGGCACATCTCTGAATTAGCACATTATCACTGTTTTTGTGCCATGATTTAATTTTTATGTGTACACCTGTGCACACATGTATTTGTGGTGTGTAAAATGATGTGTGTTTGTGTAACCTGTCAATTTGGTCCTTCTTCGACCCGTTAACTGAAGGTCATACCATTGCCACTGATATGCTGTTGTTTGTGCGAGTGATTGTGTTTGCTACGGTGTAAAAGAGGAAAGGGGAGAAAGAAGAGGGTTACTTTTCCTTCCATCTAAAAGGGATAGTTCACCCATAAATAAATCCATTTACTCTGATATTTTACCAAACCTGTATGACTTTTTTTTCTGTAACACAAAAGAAAAGAGTTTTCACTTTATAATACTATGAATGTGGATGGGGATCCAGGGCCGTCAGACTTTATAGCATTATAAATGTAGTTCATACAACAGCTATTTTATATTCAATGTGTTCTGAAGCCATATGATAAACTGACTGAAATTTAAGTAGTTATTAACTGCAATTTTTGGTTGATGTAGTCATTTGCTTTCAGTGAAGAGCAGATTGTGTAGGGGATGCATTACATTGAATTTATGGACAATACTTTTTTTGTTTTTGTTTAAATAAATTAAAAATAAAACACCAAATACTAAATTAGATCATAGAAATGCTACAAGTGAATGCATTTAGGTATCACAACATTACACAATGTGCAGTATGAAAAATGGATATTCATTTTGACATTTGCTAAAATTGTTATGAGGATAGCAGATGAACCCAAGCGCAGACTATGCAATTACACAACATTTGATAACAGAAAACAGGGGAAAACAAAAACTATGAGGGGGCAAAAACAAAGGCAAGACGAACGAGGGATATCTAAACTAGACTTGACAATAACTAGACTATAAACAGACAGCAAATACAAGATCGAAAACTACACAAGACTATTTACTAAGACAGGGTACTCACAGGTAGTATTTCACAATGTATGACAATGAACCGGCACAGGACAGCAAATACAAGGGGATTAAATTGGGAGAAACTCATGACAACAGGTGATACTGATTAGATAATAAGGACAAAACGAGGATAACAAGAGGGCGGGGCAAGGGAACAAGACAACACAAGCACACAGCCCAAACACAAGGCCATGTGCTTGCGCACAAAACATGGGTCTGTCATGATCCTGCCTCAAGACTTAAAGAAAGACAAGGACTAGATGGCAGAATCATCTCTGCAGCTGACCTGGGGACAGCGCTCTCTGCAGCTGACTTTGGAATAGCATTCTCTTCTGCTGTAGGCACAGGACTTGAGGACACGACAGGTTTGGAAGGGGCCTCTAGGATCTTCACAAGACTTAGGAGGTAATCGGACAACGTCTCGGCGGCAACGACAACAGGCATCCTTTGATGAGCTGAAACAGACTGCAGGACTGCTTCTGCAGCTTGATCGGCCGCAGCTCTCACAGCATCTGACTCTGTAACAGCGCTCCCGGCAGCAGACTCGGGAGCAGCCTTCTCTGCTGCAGACTCAAGAACAGCTCTCTCAGCAGCAGACTTCGGAATAGCTTTCTCTGTAGCAGGTTCAGGATCAGCCTTCTCAGCCACAGACTCGGGAATTGCGCTTTCTGCAGCAAGTTCAGGAACAGCTTTCCCCTCAGCAGACTCCGGAACCACGCTTTCAGCAGCAGGTTCAGGAACAGCACTCACAGTTGCAGCGGCGGTTTGAGAAGCCATCGCAGACTCAGGGGAAGACGGAGACGGAGGACAGAAAGCTCCCTTCTTCCTCCTCTTTCTCTTTGGCCGCGGGGCAGAGGCCAAAGCCAGACTTGTGACCGGTTGGGGGAGCTCAGCGGGAAGCGTAACAGGAGCTGGGAAGACAATCTCAGGTAGGGTAGACTCAGTCAAAGAGGACTCCGAAGCCGACTCCCACGATAAACGCCTACCCTGTTTACCACGGAGACTGATAGGAACGGTAGGCGTCTCTGGAGTCGTGGTGGAACGAGCCTGGTCCCCAAGCGTTGCGACGGCAAGAACGCGACCCTCCGGGATCACGGGCAGCATGCCAGGTGGTGAAGACATGGTGGAACCCTGCAGCTCTTTCCGAGACAAATAGTCCACCATATCGCGGAACGGGCGGCGGACCAATCTCTCCCGTTCAGCCAGAGGAGGGGGAACATTAAGACCCGCAATGAGGTAGCGATTAACCAGGATCTCCGGCAAGAAAAACCTCCTCTCCTCCAAGACCTGGGCGTACCTCCTCAGGGTCAACTCACCCTGGGGAGGGAATGGAAGCTTGCCATTCATACTGTCGGCAATAGCTGACTGCCACCATAGTTCCTGGTCAGTCGACTGTAGTATAGCGGGAAAAGACATACTGTCTGCTGGGTTCTGTATTGGCCGGTTCATTCTGTTATGAGGATAGCAGACGAACCCAAGCGCAGACTGTATGCAATTACACAACGTTTATTGATAACAGAAAACAGGGGAAAACAAAACCCATGAGGGGGCAAAACAAAGGCAAGACGAACGAGGGATGACAAAACTAGACTTGACAATAAATAGACTATAAACAGACAGCAAATACAAGATCGAAAACTAAACAAGACTATTTACTAAGACAGGGTACTCACAGGTAGTATTTCACAATGAACCAGCACAGGACAGCAAACACAAGGGGATTAAATAGGGAGAAACTCATAATGACAACAGGTGATACTGATTAGATAATAAGGACAAAACGAGGATAACAAGGGGGCGGGGCAAGGGACCAAGATAACACAAGCACACAGCCCAAACACAAGGCCATGTGCTTGCACACAAAACATGGGTCTGTCATGATCCTGCCTCAAGACTTAAAGAAAGACAAGGACTAGATGGCAGAATCATGACAAAAATATTACATTTAACAGTGTTAAGTTATTGCTGTTTTTAAAGATCTTTAAGGGTGCGTTAGATGATACAAAGGTAAACTAAATATACAAATTGAAGAAATTAGCATGTATAAACAGTACTTATGAAATAATCTCTAATATGTCAACAACTGATATGGTACTGTTATAAATACCGTATCTTATTTTGTGGTTCTCCTCCCAAAGTGGGGTCAGCCCTATGTTCCCACAGCCCTATGTTCCCACAACCATATGTTCCCACAGCCTATGTTCCCATAGTCCTATGTTCTCTCATTTAACTATGTCCCCTATGAACTATGGGCCTAACTATGAGCCCCTAAACCTACCCCTCACAGGAGGGAGACTGGTCTGGGGTGTAATTGGGCTATCCCTGTACCAGCACAAGCACTAAAACCTACCCTGTTTTAGTGCTTGTGCTGGTACAGGGATAGCCCAATTACATCCCAGACAAGTCTCCCTCCTGTGAGGGGTAGGTTTAGGTATGTTTACTAATTAAGCCCTAGTCCCCTATGAAGGGTAAGTTTTAGTGATTCTGCTGGTACAGGGATAGCCCAATTACATCCCAGACAAGTCTCCCTCCTGTGAGGGGTAGGTTTTAGGTATGTCAAACAATCAAGCCTAATTCCCCCACGAAGGGTAGGTTTTAGTGCTTGTACTGGTACAGGGATAGCCCAATAACATCCCAGACAAGTCTCCCTCCTGTGAGGGGTAGGTTTAGGTATGTTAGGGTTAGGGTTAGGGCTGTGGGAACATAGGGCTGTGGGAACATATGGCTGTGGGAACATAGACATGCTCCCAAGAAAGTAAGCCATACAGGTTTTGAATTTACTTCCGTGTGAGCAAATGACAGATTTTCATTTCAAACTATTCCTTTAAACATCAGTAAGTGTAGGAAATATTCAAAATATGTTTTCTTGTACTCTTTGCAATTTCAGAAAGGCCAAATTGAAAGTATGAACGTGTGTGCCGCTTCATACACTAGAAAACTGCCTTTGCACAGGCGTGTGAGGGGTCTGCTGTCTTCTGACCTTCACTTTATGTATTTTTACTGAGTGTCACTGGAACTGCAATAAACACACACATGCACAAATTCTCACATCCACACACTCACCTTATTGGATGTATAACCTGGGGTTGTCTCTCACACAGGAGTGGTTTTCTGTAATGAAATTCCCAGCCGGAGTCAGGGCACATAAAGCCAGCCGGAATGAAATTCAACCACTGGAATCCTAGCCTTTCATCTGCAGCTTCACTTTTCTCTCCTGTTTTTGTGTGTCTATATTTAATGGTTGTGTGTCTTTGAGTGTGTGTGCATGTGGTCTGATTTTGGGAGGTCTGTAGTGTAGTTCTGTTTTTAGCTTCTGATGGATGGTAGTTCAGTATGTCTCTCTTGGTGTTTGCATAGCTGAATTCAATATAATGAGACTCGTTTAAGGAGAGGCACAGAATCATTCACCAACTTAATATTATGTGCAGTAGTGATTCTGGTGGGTCGAGGGATTGTTTTGATAGGGTAACAGACAGCAGGAAAAACAATGCTAAATGCAAATATTAAAATGCAACTAACCATGTAATTGTGCATATTTAGGATTATAAAATAGATAGGCTTATCGATTAGAAGAGATGGGAAAAGACTTCCCAACATGATTTGTGCTGAACACAATGGTCTTTGTGTGGTAATTTATTGGCTGCTGAGAGCATCAAAATACAAGAGACATTTGGAAAACAAAGTATGTAAAATGTAAAACTAAATTAGTAAATATTCTAATATGTTATATAGTTTGCATATTGTTCATATATGCTGAACTGCATTTAATTTTGTTAACTTTTTCTTTTTTTTTGCAATAAACTTTTTTTGTTACACAGTCAATATTTAGTAATATAACATCTGGGAAACAAAACATGTTGTCATGTGCTCATGTCTTTCTTCTGTGAAACTCAAATGATGATGTTCTTTTCCATACAACCAGATTGGATGGTGATATTGCCAAGCTACTGCAACAGAACTGCAAAAGCAGTGCATATGACTCTTGCTTCTTCCTGACATGACCTTTTGTGTTTCAACAGAAGAAAATATTTGCTTGAAATGGGATATGGATGAGTAAATTACAACATTTTCATCTTTGGCTGAACTATTCCTTTAAGTTCCAACTTGTATGTGAATGTGAAATGAAGTTCTGAGAGCTTGGCTGTAATGTAATTTAGTGCAGTAGATCTCAACTGGGTTTTCTTTTGGACCCATTGAACCACAAGCGGTGACCAACACAACAGGGTAATGAAGGTGGAAGGAGGTCCCTGTATGACCCACCAGTTGAGAACCACTGATTTATAGAAATAGATCAACAGAATGTGTTCTAAAGTAATTGGATGTGTGGACTCTGGCCTCTTCTGTACATTATGGATTTGGCATGTATTCACATTATATAAAGTAACCAAAATATATTATGTCAACAGATTCATGTCATGCTTTCGTTGCGGCTCGTCTCTTGCCCTTACTCAAGTTAGCTCTCTTTCTGTCTAATATCAGCAGGAACAGCCAATAAATTTAGCATTCTGTAATTGTGCAGAAAACCCAACAATAAATTTCTCTTACATTTACATTTAGATTGCTGAATATTTCATTTCTCTCAGTCTCCACTGGCTGAGAAAGTTCCAGTCATTGCTTCAGTATGTTTGAATCTAAATATACTGTTTGTGACCCCTAGAATTCACACTTTATTTATGTGTGTGTGTGTATGTGCATGTTTTATTGCGTTTGTGTCATGACATGCCAGTCTCCTTTTTGCCTCGCAGTGAGAAACACATAAAGCAACTGAAGAAATACAGGAATATGGACCAAAAAAGTCTGTTTAATATTTCATAATTCCATCAGGATATATGAAAAAGTGACAGGAAAAAGAGAGCAGCTAGAGTGAAGGGGTTGGATGAGAATTAAAGAATAAGAGACGAAAACCCCAGCTGGGGGCAAAACTTAGAAAGATTAGATATCCAGTAACTCCTGAATACAATTCAAAGAGCCTTTTTGTCTTTTAAATGACAGACAAGTCTTTGCTTCGTAATGATTGCATAGGCATATTTTCATGATGAGAAATTGGTATTTGGTATTTCTTCTTTTTGAAATATACACAAAAGAATTTTCACCCTGAAGATAATGGCACATCAGCAGTTCAGAGTGCTGCTAAACTACACAGCAACTTCAGCGACTCCTGTGCACGATGATAACACATTTGTGTCGTATACTTGCACAAAATTTTGTTTTATTGGAGAGAGAGTGAGCAAGAGAGAATTGAATAGTGTTGCATTTACATTTAAAGCGTTTAGCAGATGCTCTTATCCACAGTGACTTGTGAAGTTCACAAATAAGACTGTTGTGATCAACAGATGGTAAGCATGTAATTTAGAACGTAATCTGCAAGAAAAAGAAATGCTTCCTGTGCAAATACAAACAAGTGATATCTGGTAGATACGATACAATAAAACCTTGTTTAACTAAACCAATGCCAATTGGGGGGTATTCCAAGTATTGTTGAATGAGAGAGTCTTGAGTCTGCATGCTAAAAAACATCACCTCCACAAAAGCTCATTATGATCGATTCAACCATTTTTAAGGGAACGTAATGAGCAATTATCCTTGCCTGATGGCACAGTATAGTCTATTGAAGTCAAGACTTGCTGACTTGCATCTATATTCCAGACCTCCGGCCAAAAAAAGGTATAGCTTTCATTACCCCTAAGTATAATGAATCGTTTCAGGGTTTCTCTCATCCTGAGGAGATTCTCTGATTTCAGCACCACAGTCAGTGGACAGTACCAGTCAGCTCTCCCTGCGGCCAACATTACACTTCTTATTACTTTTTCCAATGGTTTTAAATGACTTTAATTTTCTACTGTAGCAAATCCAAGAGAGTACTCATTTTAAATGGCAGTTTATTGTAGTGCAGTTGCCAAGTTCGTTGTCAAGTAACCTAAAAATGTGCTTCCTGTTGTAACGTCATAATTGAAAGGTTTTATTCGAGCCAAAAATACTAGGCCTATTTTTTATGACTGAATCAGCCTGGGTGGATGCATTAGGTTACACCAACAAAAGTCATTTTTTAAGGGTCTGATCAGGCAGTGTGCAGTTTATACAATGACTTTCAGGAGGACTGACATTTTTAAATGGAATATAAATGGAATTTAATAAGAATTTTTCAGCAAGCTATCTGTTGAAGGTCACCTTAAATGGTCTTTTTAGCATAACTAGCCTGTCATTACAATTTTTAAACAAAACCCTATCAATTTTATAATATATTTTATGAAAATTTAAAGTGATAAAGTGAAAATGATACTGTTTTATCTGTTTCTTCTGATAATGATTGAGTGGTGTACAGTTGCTATGGTTATCTCTTCAGGCAAATACACTGTAAAAACAATAAATCTATTTAATAAAATTGAGGTAATAATATGCAATTTGCCTGTGTAGATTTTATCCCATTTGTTGAGCAAAGGCTACATTTTACAGCTATGACACACTAAAATAAATTAGATTACCCAACATTACACAACTAATTAGTGAGTAACATGAACATTTGATTGTTAATCAAAAAGTGCCCCATTATGCTTTTCAGATAATCAGATATTGTAATATAGCTGTTTGTGAATGTAAGTTTCAAAGATCAAAGTGCATGACAAATAAAGTTATTCTCTCCCAAAAGAAAGAATCGATTCTGAACTGCCAAAATGAGTCGTCAGTTATTCCAGTCTCACTTCCATAACATTCACACGTAACAATTTAACAAATTTGCATAATGCCTACATACGGTCTTCATTTGCTGCACGTGAACAACGTTGAATAACTAGTTCTCCCAGTGTTTCATCATCGGACTCGAGCTCTAATTGACATGGCAAATCGTTACTTTACAGTGTGTACAATCGCTGAGCTTTAGGAAGGCCCCGGAGCTGAAATTCAGTTAGGGTGATGGGCGTTTAGTTTCCGACATGCGCTGTAAGCGATAGACCAATCATAACAGACTGGGCCATTTGACCAATCAGAGCAGAGCAGGCTCGCGGAAAGGAGGGATTTAAAGAGACTGAATCTTTGGAGCGCTTCGGACGAGTTGTTTAGAGTCTTTGAAAAATTAGGTGATGTGCAATGTACAGTATATTATGAGAAAATGGAAGTGTTTTTTGACCTTTGAATCATGTAAACCTGTTGTAGGAGACCTCCAAAACAAAATTAGGGACCTTTAAAATAGCATAATAGGGGCACTTTAAATAGTTTCTGTAGCTTGCATAGCTGATGTTTGCAATGAACAAGAAATTACTTGTCACTGAGCTGACTACCACAACTATTGCTCAATTGCAATTGTTTTTCTCAATTGCTTTGGCACATTTTTCAAAACAGTATTAACATTCTCTAAACTGTAAGTTCAACTGTCACAACTGTTTGCTTGAACATCAGAACTCTATTGTCTGCAAAATGTAATTACTCACCCAAAACATTCAATTCATGCTTCAAAACCTAGTTAATGTTTCAGTAAATTGCCCAATGCCACCCAAAATAAAAAGTGTTTTTTTTTTTCATTGTGTGAGCCACACTGGTCAAAATGTTTAGATTGTTTTTGGGGTTTTTTTTTATAATGGAAATATATACAAATTTCATGTTTTCTACCTTTTAGTTGACACTATACAAGAATGTCAGTTTTGTCAGGTTGAATGCTCTTGTGAGATTTTTAGATACAGATTTCACATCTGTAATAAACATTTAAAACATGTACTCATTCATATTATATTGCAAAACAAATGTGCTGTTATTAGGTTGGGATAAGGTCAGGGACAAGTTTAGTGTATGGGTAGGTGGGTTAAGGTGTAAGTGAAGGGTCAACAGTGTAATTAATTCTAGATTTAATTACAGCTGTAATTACATGCAGCCATTTTTTTACAAGTACAATGTAAAGACGTGTACACAATAAGTGTGTTGTATCAAATGATTTATTTAAATGTTTGTACATAAAGACACCTTATCGTTAGCCTCATAGCATAATTGCCTAAGTCATTTTTTAATTAATTATTTCTTAGGCAATTATGCTATGAGGCTAACGTTATATAAAGTGTATACAAGGTATATTAAGTTTCATTCGAGAATTGAGCCAAAGTGATTTGGGAAAAACTGTAATTCTTGTAGCCATCCACAGCCTAATCAGTGTACAGTTTATGTAGGCCTATGTTAACGATAGATAGATAGATAGATAGATAGATAGATAGATAGATAGATAGATAGATAGATAGATAGATAGATAGATAGATAGATAGATAGATAGATAGATAGATAGATAGATGGGTAGATAGTAAAGGGTTTACATGCACATGAAGGTGTTTTCTTAAAGCACTGATTGCATGGCAGCGCAAAAAACTGCCCACGTTCAGTTGAAAGCTTTATTACTCTCCCTCAAATCCCTCCTTAATCGAGAGAGAGAGAGAGAGAGAGAGAGAGAGAGAGAGAGAGAGCGAGCGAGATAGAGAGAGAAACAGAGGGAACCTCTGCTTTACACTCAGTTGGACTCAGCTAAGAGCGCGGTTCGTTTCGGCACAGGGGAAAAAGCATATGCGATCGGACATCCAGCAGAGCAAATCCGTGAGAGAGTTGACCGGTCAATTGAAATCACGCGAAACATTACTCAGATTTAAAAGTACCACATTACTGAATTAGCACTAGAATGTTTATTTTTTTTACATCACTCTACAGGCGTGACTTTTCGGAGGGTGTTTGAGAGGACATGACCTCAGTTGAAGTGTTTCTTGTATTGGATATAAACAATCCTAAACGTTTGAGTCTGTGGGACTGAACAATCCTGGCAACTCCAGAGCAAAATCCAGTAACATCCGTCTGGGCTGGAGAGCAGGTGCCTGTCTCTTCTTGAGGAGGAAAACAGACAGAGGATGTGACAGAAGTGTGGGACAGTGTTTCCGATTTGCAGATTCGTATTTTTATCGGCGTGTCCTCGTAACGACGTCCAGGACTGACTGAAGCGATCGCAGACCGTCCTCCGTCTACTTCCACTCGGTGTAACCCCTGCGAGATCTTCTCCAAAGTAACTTGCTCGCCTGGCCGTCCCTGTAGCCCGCTCATGGGTGACGCTGGACCGGATGGCGTGCTACTACCTTGTGATCAGCTCCACGCACCTAAGCAATGGACACTACCGGAGCATCAAAGGAGTTTTCCGGGGTCCGCTATGCAAAAGCGGAGGCGAATCACCGGTAAAATAGTCGTTTTTGTTTATTAACGATATCACCACGATTCGATATTAGCAACTCATTTAGCATATTCTGTTCGTTTGGATTGGTTTTGTGTTTTAGTTTCCAGGTCTCTTAGTTAAAAAGTATGTTTATAAAACGCATGTGAAAGCAAAATCTGGGCATAGGCTATACTTTATTGTTGGCCATATAAGTGGGAACACCTTTGAATGAAATATAAATATTATTGCACAGGTGAAGAGAGGATTTGATGATCTATGAAACTCATGCCATCAACATGACCTTCACTTGTAAACTGCATTCGAATGCAAAATCCTAAAAGCATTTAGTTTTATGTTGCAGGGATGATAAATTTGATGTATGTAATGTGTTAAGCATCACTGCATATCTCAAATGTCAGGCTTGTGAGTCTACGAGGCATTGGTGGCTTTAGCCTATTTGTGGTTTGAACGCAGACCCCTGACGCTTTCCTAACAGACTGATGGCAAGTCTTGCACTGTTGGGCTCAGACAATTGAGCTGTATGTTAAACTTTGACCTCAAGCACTATTCTGGTGCTAGGTTAACTCTCCTCTCTCTCACTCAACTGAAATCCATTGATGGCCTCGTAATACATCGTAAAGCAGGAATACATCGTAAAGCAGATAAAACTGTGTTTCCTGAGATGTCTGTCATATTTGAAGTTCTACTTTATCCCGAACTGCAGGTAAATCCAGATCATACTTAAGTATGTGGAATTCTTTGCAGGGCTTCGTGGGCCTCTTCCACATGTGATATTATAGTTGTATAGAGTTTGAATGACTTTAAAATTTCCTTTTGTTGTTTGTTGCTTCAAATAGAGCATGCAGCTAATTAGCGGTTATATAATTAGGTAAATTAAGGATATATCAGGACATGTTTAGTGCTTAAAGCAATAATGGAGCAGATAGAAACAAGACATGAGAGCAGAGTTTCACCTGCCATTTCCCTCTCAGCCAGTATTATTCCCGCTCCATTCACATGCTTAATTTGGGCTATTCTGGGTTTTGTGCATAAACTTTCCATCCGGTCCAGACTTTTTCCTGTCAAGAAAATTATGTATGCTTGTGAAGACTTGTACACATCAAAGGCTGGCATAAATACGCGAATTGAGACTTGTACCTGATGTACCTTGAGAAAGGGAAGTGTGTGTGTGTGTGTGTGTGTGTGTGTATGTGTGTGTGTGTGTGTGTGTGTGTTTTCCACTTTGGCCCGCCCCATAGGATGGACAGACAGTGCGGGCTGATTGGAAAGAAGCTGGGGTCTGTGGTGATGGTTTTGATGGGTTATTTCAGAGCAGCTGTTGTGAAGGTTGCATTTGCTCCAGCTTAAATCAGAGTGCCATGTTCATTCTAACTCAAAGCATGAGGAGGACACACACACACACACACACACACACACACACACACACACACCCTCTTAGACACATGCAGGCATGCACACAGACTGCAGAATGACATGCTCGAGTTTCTCAGCCGCTCTGACGGCCCCATTGTCTTGCAGCACATCCAGATTAACAATCAAAGTCAGATATGCAATAAATCATTTTTGCTTTGCTTAATGCCTTTAACATGTTCATTTTGACGTTCTCTGACGTGGTGCTTTGTGTAAGAAAATGAGGTGCTGTTATGGCAACTTCCATAAGCGGAAATATGTATGGAAACTGCTCTCATTTAACAAAAGATATGCTTTGGTTTAGTAATAGGAAGTGCTGTCTGTTATAAAGGAAGAAACACTGGTGGTAATTATAATGTTCACCTATATACACTGTACACCAGCACACACTCAAAACAAGCATGTCATGCTCCAGTTGTTCTCTATCCCAGCACTAGAGGGCACCTCACTGGTGCAAAGTTGGCAGGTTGTTTGTTTTAATGATAGTATAATGTTGTCTGCAATAAAGAAATGAAAAATCTAGTTAAAACCCGATGTGCCAGGTTCTTAGAAATGTACTCTTTGTATTTATTGTGGCTTCATATGTTTCCAAAAAACTTTTATAGGCCTACCATTTTCAAAGAAAAGTTTCTTATAAAAATGTCATGAGGTGTAACCATCAATTATGAAGTACAAGTATTTTTGAAATGTTTTGAAATGATTTTTTATTTAAAAAATATCAATAAAAAATTCACTAATTATTCATTCATAAATATAATTTTTAAACATTCATAAACATCTTTTTTTTTTGGTGAGTCTCACCACCTAACATTTATAACTAACCTTGCCCTTAGAACAGTTGTATCATCCTGAAAATATTAAAATGAATTTAATTCAGAAATGAAAACATGCTCATCCTAAGAGAAGTATTCACACATAGTCATTGTTTGTATGAATATCATTTTTATATATTCCTTGATCATTTTTTAAATCCAATTTCTCTCCTCTCCAGACCAGCATACATTGTCATAAAAGAGAGATTCTACAGATTCTGCTCTTTAGAACAGTAAAACAGCTGAAACTTCCTTTGTGTCCCGTGGTGTAGCCTTAAGAACAAAACTAAACCTTACCGAAATGTTCCCCATCATTGAGTCTCCTGTTTAACTCATTGAACTGGAATGTCTCAGTCTCAGTGAGATGTCCCAGAGTACTTATGTGGATCAGCTTTCCGCTACAGCAGTCAACACCTGTTCGTATGCACTGTGTTTCACCCAGTACCATCAAGCTCGTCTTATGGGGCTCCATCTCCACTTTATGTGGAGAGGCTCCAAGCAGATCTTAAGCTGAACTCGCTCAGTATCTGGGTTATTCCCTCTCACTCCAGTGCCCATGACGTGGTGTGGATGTTTGATGTCGAGCTGCAACAGAGACCCAGTTTGCATTCCAAACTGCCAACTCCCACCACATTTTTAAAACATGCATACTACTGAAGAGGCATATGTTGATAGCTCTGCCTGCATGAGTGAGACACAAATGCACAATTTATGTGAAGGCAGTGAGTTTAATTAGTTCTAAAACATTGCAGCTATTGCGTTAGGTAAGGGGTTTGACGGTTTGCTTTGGCTGCAGCTGAAATAAAGTGGCATTTATTCATGGATTTGTGGGCTTTGAATATGGGGGGTTTATTCAAAATTAACAAATTCACTCAAACATTGTCTTCTATGATGAGCATGTTTTTAGATTTAAATTTTTGTATTACAAATCATTTGGATTTTTGCTATTAGTTAAGCTTTTTCTTCATAATGAAGAACAAACAATTATTGAAGTTATTTGCTTTAGGTTGGTTCAAAGTCTTTAAATTAAATTAAGTCTCTATGATTGCATTTTATGCATTTATTTGTTCAAAAATCTGAAATATTTTGGAATATTATTACAATTTTTAAATATATCTTAAAATGTTAATTATTTATTCATTTCATGTTTTACCTATCTAGTCAGATGACCTTTAATGACTCATGAGCCTTACGGTCAGGAAATGTCAGGCTGTTTTGAAAACCACCGGCTACCTAATGCCTTCTAAGTTAACAAGGATATTTTATTGCTAGTCTATAGTTATGGATTATTGAGTTTACTGTTCCTGCTACTTGCATATTAGATTTTGAATTCTTTTGAACCGCTGCCAGTCGACTTATATAATTCCACTCTGTGCTTTCTAGTTAAGAGCTGCCAAAGAAACTGTTATCTGTGTTGCCACAACTTGCATTTTGACACTGTACCAAATAAAAAAATTAATTAACAAAAACGAGCAGGTGCTCATAAGTTTCTTTTGGCCTCGTAGGGCTGTCATGTGGAGAGGCAGTTGTCCAAGTGCACACTATAAACACACACTAATGAGCGTACTGTAGTAGTTTCTTGTTTAAATGTGTCTGAGTTGAGGCTGTTAAATACACACACACACACACACACACGCATTGGGTTTTCCATGTTTTATGGGGACTTAACATAGACATAATGATTTGTATACTGTACAAACTGTATATTCTATCCACTTAGACTAACCATAGCCTTAAACCTACCCATCACAGAAAACATTCTGCATTTATACTTTTTCAAAAAACATCACTTAGTATGATTTATAAGCTGTTTTCCTCATGGGGACCAAAAATGTTTATAATAATAAGAAATTGTTACATTATAGCGTCTATGTAAAGGGGGGAATCTTCTCAACCACAACTAATGTGCAGCAATTACCTGGATGATACAATGGAAGCCAAATTGCGGAAGTCAATCAGTATATATGGGGACGATTACTTCTCAATGCACAAGCAAATCAACACGTCCCAAATATAGGCTACTCAGTCTGGACGCTTTGATATCTCATTTGGCATGTGATTATGTGGTTTAGTGCTACAGTATGTTATGTTACAGCTATTGCTATTATTTTGCATAATAATATGTTATTTTGAAAGTTTAAAGGTTCATTTGATACTTTATTTGTTATTTTTCTCACTGTCTGTCAATGTAAGTGGCTTACTAATGATTCCGGCTGTTGTGGTAATGAGTGGCTACTGCTGTACTTAGCTCAGCTCTTTTTGAGGAGCGTTAGCGCTGTTGCTGTGCTAATGGAGTGTAGCAGGCGGCTTTTAATATTCAGCCCCAGGCCTGGCCACAGCCGTCCTCTGAGTTTGCCTGTCTGAAACTCTTTGTGTTGGCTTGTCCTGACGTTAACATGGCCGGGGAACTCTAATCACACAGGAAGGCTAATGAATCACTCTCTCCTTTTGGCTTACTGTGCAGAAAAATACACAGTGCACAGACTTTACTTAACACACAATGATGGACCCTTTTCACTTAAACACATTTGTGGGTCATTTCTGCTAAGCTAATTTGCCCGATTAACTGATTAAATGCTTTATGAGAGTATAATTAATCAAAGGGGTCATCCTACATTTGCAGGCACACAGCAGCACATAGCAGCGGTCTCCTGTGCCTCCAGTCTTTCTGCTTTTAATCCGAAAAAAATCCTGACATAGCGTGGGAGGAAGTAACAATAGACAAGAATCCACATTGTTTTCAAACCGTAGGCAGAATTGGATGTTCATTAATGGCCCTCACTTACTGTAATTATGCAATGAATTAAAAGAAAGGTGAGGTGGAAGATAGAATAAGAAAGAGAGAGAGGGAGAGAGTGCTTGAGGCTGACGCAGCTCAAAGTATCTCAGCCTAACACTGTTTTAACAAGGTTGGCGAGAATGACAGAATGGGTCTTGCTGGGTACCGGCAAACTCAGTCTAAATGGCCTGAGGATTTTGTAACATGTTTGAAAGCAATTTGTCCAGGCACTCAAAAGCCATTCTAATCAGAGGAAATGATTGTTAATGGCCTGTAAGTGTTTCTAAATGGGTCTAGAGGAGAGAAAGAGAAGGGGGAAGAGGAACACGTTTACATCTGTCTCTAAGGTGCCTTGTTTCCTCTCCATCTTTCTAAGAACAATCTTTTCTATGAACAATGGTTAATGATAAGCTTAATTTGAGGAATGTATGCAATGCTGATAAACAAGAAAATCATTAAAAGTTATCATCTCAATCCACTGATCCATCTCAGTCCGGCGGTGTCCGAAAACCTGAGACAAATTCCTTGCTGTCAAATGAAAGTGCGTATCTATAGCACATTTACCCAAATTATTATACACCTGTTTAACCGAAGCTAAGTTGGGTGGGTTTCTCCTATCCCCAATGTCACTTCTCTGTCTTTTACGGCCCTGACGAGAACATTGGTCTCCTCGGCTGTGAACTGCTCCTGGCGTGCCCCTGGCAAATCCGCCGTTATAATAGCAATCCGCCATGGAACAAGCGCGCCTGCTCTTAAAGGGAATGTGAGATGTTGCTCTGATTGGTTTATTTCACGTTACGCCCAAACCACACCTATGAATAATGAAGCTACTTCAGACCAACCCATTTTAGATTTGCGTCGGGCGCAAGAGTCATTTATCCCGCCGGTATAATAGCAACAGCGCCCAAGATCCGCCCACAAAGTTACTTCTGTTTCGCGTTTGATACTTGCGTTTCAGATTGTTAAAATAGGGCCCCTTGTTTCAAAAACATTAAAATCAACCAGCAGCCACAAACATTTGAATGATAGTGTATCTTTTCTTGTGCTGATATGATTGAGCCTGTGTGCTCTTGTGTTGTATAAAATAAATTTCTAGGTGTAAGTGAAGTTGGGATGACGGTTACTGCAGTCATTTTAACAGTGAGTTGCTACAGTGGGTTTGTTGTCATGGGGATAACATTGTCAGAGGTGAAGGTGGAGGTTGTGCAATTCTTTTGATAGACTACATTTTTTGTTGTATCTAACGATTGGGTAAGAATGAGAGAAGGAGTCCTTCAGAGGCTGGAGCTGGACTCTATGTGTCAGGTTTGTAAGGACCATTGTGGGGACCAAATGTGGCCAGAAAGATGGTAAAACCTGAAATAACAAACTTTGTGTGGGCCATAATAACCGCAACCAACAGGAATGAGTTTTCCAGAATGCAGTGCACTGACCCCTCTGAACAAGGTAAACATAACAGCATAACCACTTCAGAATTGTTGTAGTGTGTGCTGACAAAGCTGCAGACAGCGCTTACTGAACTACCGGCTCATTTACGTTAATTGGCTCTCCACTTTCATTCGGATTAAAGCCAAAATGTTGATGACATTCATTTTTATGTAAACACAATGGGCAATATATCGTGCCACCAAAAAATATCCAGGTCATGGCCGACTGGTATACAATATATAAAAATTCTACACTATTTCATCTAAATAAATATATTTTAAAAAATCAGTTGTCTTAAATGTTACTGGTGAATTTAGGCATCACAACAAGACAGTATGAAACATTTATATTAATTTAGAGATTTACTTTAGATCACATTTAACAGTGTTATGAATTATTATTAGTGTTTTTAAAGATTAACTTTAAGGGCCATATCTTACACCTGGCGCAATACAGCGCCAAGCGCGATGCAAGTGTTTTTTGCTAGTTTCAGTCCGACGCAGTTATCATTTTCACGTCCTGCGCCACGTTGTTTAAATAGCAAATGCATTTGCGCCCATGGGCGTGCTGGTCTGAAAACGAGATGTGTTCTGGCGCATTGTTGGCACGTTGCTATTTTGAGGCAACTGAAATAGACTGCACCATTGACCAACTGAAACCTGGTCTAGGGCCCTATCTTGCACCCAGCGCAATTGACTTTGTACACTGACGCATGTATCATTCCTATTTTGCACCCGATGCACAGCGGACTTTTCCCTCGACAGACGCATGTAGGTAAATTAGGGAATGAACTTGCGCTCCCGGGAGCGGTTAAGTGAAAAGAGGAGGCGTGTTCCCTGGTGCTATTTTGCAGTTCCAGAAAACAATTTGCACGGACCAGGAAAAACCTAGTCTAAAGTCAGTGGCGCGTTATTCAGATGCTATTTTAAGGGCGCATGCTTGTCCATAATGTAGCATGTGCACAACGCGAATACACTTGACTTCTCCCATCTACACAGAAGCAGCAGTTGCCATTTTTGCAAACCATACATAATTACAAGGAAAAATATTCCACACGAGGGAAATCATTGTGGTGTCCATGAAGATGTGAAAAAATAGGCATAAATCTAGCTTACACATTTTAACCGAAGCTTATTTGGGTGGGTTACATACCAGCCAGCGCACATACCTGTGTTTACTTCCAGTTTTCGGTCGAAGTCCACAGTAGTCGATTGTCGAGTTCACGCGCGTGATCACATGTAACTAAACCTATGCGCGTGAACTCGACAATCGACTCGTAATCATTTAAGACATTTCTCATTGTATGGAACCTTTTTTTGGCATAAAGAGATCCTTTAAAATTGAGTCAAGAACCCTACTAGGGTTCTGTGAACCACATTGAAACTTTTTCTAAGAGTGGTAATGTATATAGCACCAATATATTGTGTATCCCTATGCTTACATCTCAACTTACTCTTTTTCTTCCAAATCTATATATTTTTATGCTTGATTTGCGTGTGAAGATACATTACTGTATTGTGAATCACAATGCATGTTGTTGTTGTTGTGACTGTATGACTGTATCAGTTGAGAGTACTAATTAAAGCCTGGAGATTTTTCAGGCAGGGTGTACTGACATTTAGCCACACAGTAACCTGCAATAAACAAACTTAAAGAGAGAGGTCTTCATACGAGTTATGCTACCTGTCACTGTCAATACAGTTGCTGATGTACTCGATGAACTAGAAGATTTCTCCAGAGAGAGTCTCTCTCTCTCTCTCTTTCTGTGTGTGCATTTTAGTGGGCGATGAAGAAAGAAAAGTGAGAAGCTGAGGAATACAGTGATGGTACAACAAGCAAGCTAATTTTATTCAGCTGATAAGGCTGTAACAGGCTAAATTTAATACAGCGGAAACAAAATAATATTCCTCTGACATTTTGAGAGTGGAGGAAGGCTCATTCTCTGTGTTTTTCACCACCTATAAAACAGTAGAATAAGAGCTAGTGCTGCTTAATAGCAGAAATATTCATGCATTTCCTTTCCTCTTCCTTCTTGCAGACACCAAAATAAACTACACTTCAATTTATTGGGCCAATCCCAAACATTCCCTGCTCCAGCAAAACCGTTTTGTCTCCCTGGACACTTCACAGCAGCTGTTTTTAAGATCGCACAAGTTTCTGAGGAAACCCTTTTTCCTCAGTAGATATTTCAGTGATTATTAGTACATGCAGGGAACAGTAATTGCATTGTCACAGCAAGCACCACAAAATCTTAGTCTCACTTATCATCAGTTTAACTACTTCATCAATCACCATATCTCTGCTCTGTTATCCATTAAGCATCCTGACTAAATGTGCTTGGAAATTCGATGGCGGAAGTCTGGCTACAAAATTATTTATAATTCTAAAATCGGCTTTTAAGTAAATAAAATGGAATTGCTTGCATTTGGCTGGTAACCAGTTTAATATTTTCATAGTGACACTACAAAAATGCAAAACATATATAAAATATTACCAACCCCAAATGTTTTAACTAAAAGATTATATATATATATATATATATATATATATATATACACACACATATATATATATATATATATATATATATATATACACATATATATATATATATATATATATATATATATATATATATATATATATATATATATATATATATATATATATATATATATATATAACGCACACATCAACCCGGTCACTTTATTCAGTATTCATGTAAACACTACGTTCGGATTCATCAATCGGAATGTGCATGTAAACAGATCGTTTGAATGGATTGGCCGAAATTTCATTTGAGCACCAAATCTGTCACAAATTGGATTACAAGAGTAATCTTCCCAGTAGCTAAAGCAAGAAAGGTCCGTCTTTTAAATTGTGAGTCAACTAATTCATTACACCTGTCTTAAGTCAACAGTAGAGGTCAATATGTGATAAATTGGCATTTTTTCTATTAAAAATTTGAACGTAGGGGGCGGCATATTCCTATTTTGCCCAGAGCACTGGATTGTCTTCCCCGGCCCTGCCCATATATATAAAGAAAAATGTGACCGGAAAAGAGTAAGCAAACTCTCCTGATGTCATGCAGCTAAATGAGAGTCTCTATTAATCTAATCAAAACACACTCAAGCAGTCTCTTAGGAAATCTCCTGTTTGTGTTAATTGCATAAGTGAACAGGGTTGCCCTCAAATGAACTGCAGTGACACAAGTTTCGGCAGTAGCTTCAATGTGTGCTGCCTGTTTGTTGATTATAAACTATATGATTAGAAGTGCTCCTCATTACCCACTTCACACTGTGTTATTAAGCTCCTTCATTCATCATAACTTGGATTTATGATCTGCTGCAGAGATTGAATGCACGATTGCAGGTTTTAAACAGCTGTCCTGTTTGCCGCTCAACACACTTAGCACTCTGATTCCATTTCTATCTCATTTTTCTCATCTCAAAGCTTATCGTGTGTGTGTGTGTGTGTGTGTGTGTGTGTGTGTGTGTGTGTGTGTCTGTTTGTGTGTGTGTGAGAGACGTGCCCTTAATCACAATCCTGTCTGAACAGCATGACGAAGAAAGAATTCTATTAAAATACACAAAGGTAAACACAGGTAATTAATTTCTTTGGCCTCTTATTAACCCCTCTTTAATTCTTTATCCCCCCTCCCCCTCCCCCTCCCAAACACACCAGACTCACAACTGGTAGCTGTAGCTTCCAGTAACATCTGTAATTATGGTCTGTGATAGTAAACGTGTGTAGTGACGTCCCTACATGGGTGTCTGACAATTGTTTTTATTTTTTTATTATTACCTTGTGAGTGAAGTGAACTGTACAAAACATAGTAGAAGCATATGATCTATAAACTGTAAATAAAAGTAAAAGTAAAGAAAGTATTGTTTTATGTTTTTAATATGTGTCGTGTTTGGGGATATTGATTTGTAGAAATTTGTAGAGGCAATTACTTGCAATTATTTAAAATACAAGATATAATTGAATGTTAATACCACCAAAATCATGGAGTATTCATTTTACAAACTGTATTTTTATGGCTTTCAAAATTAACATGTTCATTTAAGATATTAATTAAAGGTACTGTTGGCCCTCTAACTGTTAAAAACAAAACTGCATGCATTTTGTGGAAGAACATTGTTTTGGTTGTGCTTCGGCTCTATGTGACTGTGCACCGAATATAAAGTGGGTCCATATTGTTCAATTTACTGTCTGGATCAGTCATAACTACCAAACAACTTTTTGCATTTGTACATTTGTAAATGTGAAAAAGTGCATTAGGTAATATATTAGAATTGAAGTTTAATGACGTGTTAACATTCAAATGTATATTAACAAAAAAGCTTTTAGTAATTGTATAACATCTGTAAAAGTCTTTTGTAGATTTGAAGAAGTGCATGATCATATGAATAGAACATTTAAAGACATTTGTAAGCAGATCATTCTTAGTAAACATTACAAGCACATTATCTCATATTTCTTTGTGAATATAAATGAACTGATGATCTGTTAAGCATTATATAATGTTTGTTAATGATTTATTAATGAAAGTTATTATAAAGTGTTACTTTAATGGGAACGCTAGCAAAACATTTTTTAGAACATATTTTTCTCAGCTTTGTAATATATCATTTTGAAGAAATGTCTCCACGGGCATGTTTTTGTTCCAGTGCTCCTGGGTTTATATCACACTTAATATTTTTCTCACACAACATGTGTGTGTTTTAATCACAGCTTTTTAATTATACCTGCCTTAATATATTTTAGAAAGGGGCTCACTTGCAAGGAACTTGTCATATTTGTCTTGGCATCAAATAAGATTAAAAACTACTTGTTAAATATACAATACAGAGTTTGTTCATTTAATTAATATGTGCATCATGTTCAAAATAGATCGAAATAAACCTTGTCCAAGTGTTTTTGTTTTTAGTAGTTTGCGAGACCCAGATGGACAAAGCTAACTCACTTTGCAGCGAGTGTGAGCTAATTCAACTAGCAACAGTTCCTAAACTGGGCCAATATTCATATATTTAATATATTTGTATCCTCATTAGTCGTTTAATTATGATGTTGTTTTATTACATGTTGCTGATTCCCTCCAGCTTTCATTAGGCAGTATAATAGGCTACATTAGCAGTTTGCAGCGATAAGAGAATGACTCACAGTTTTTATCCATGCTGACTTGGAGGCATCCACTAGACCACAATGCACTGCTTCGGGCATAGTCAAACTCATGGGGTCAAGGTTACGGTGACATCAGGATCCTGGAGGGTGTGATATTCTCTCTTTGCATGTCTGTTTTTGTCTGTGTGTTTTATATATTCAGTTCTGTCCTCATTTCTAAGTCAGTTTAATTATGTATTTACATTCTATGTTTTTGGACTGAGGTCAGTCGACAAGGGCAAACAGAAAGTGGCAGAGTCTGACCATGAGAATAAACAGTGATATGTTTAGGATGCGCACAACTGTGGAAAACTTCCTCTGAATGGAATCAAGAAGCAAACAGGAAAGCGTGTATATTTTGTTTTGACATGTGCATGCATTTGTGTGTTGACACGGTACATGCTTGAAGTAAGAAGGTCGGAAGAGTCGCTGTCTTCTGCTCTCCACAGAAATATTCAGGGTCCAGACGAAGTTTGTATCTGAATGGCATTTGGGCTTTGGGGCAATATATATTTCTCTTGTTTACAGCTTGAATGGATTTAGGTGACATCCTGTTTGTGCAAACGTCTTATGCATAAGTGTGAAAGTGAATAGGTAGGTTTATGTGTTTGTTTGTTTGTGTGTGTGGGGGGGGGGGTTCTTTGATCTGAACAGCATGAATAACCAAAATAATGAGGCAAAAGAATTCTTATGTGGCCAGAAGCCAGCTCTTGACAATCCGCCAGACTCGCTGCTTTGATAATATCTGTGTACAGAATATTTTACCATACAGCTCCCATTTAGCCCTTTGCATCTACAGGTGCAGTATAGCACTAAGCCATGACTTTTTGACTTTGCCACTTTTAAAGCTGCCGTCGACAACATTTTTTTGATCATATTCAGTGAAATCGACACTATAATCTGACAGAACAACATAAATAAGGTGGTTTTAGAAAAAAAAACGAGCTTCTAACTCCACCTGGAGCGTGTTATTTGTTTTGCAAAAATCCACCACTCCCGGATCATCGGGTCCAATCAGCGCAGGGGGGTGTGCGATCTGACTGTCAATCACAGGTCGTGCACACACCACAGATCCCCCGTCCCTCGCGCACGTTACAATATCACATGCACACGACACGCCTGAAGTTCGCCTGAAGATTGTACGAAGCGTGATGGCGGAGAGAAAATCTACTAACAAGCTTCCAATTCCTCGGTTATTGCTATCTATGGATAGATTAGCCAGGGCAGCCTACCTCCGAGTCCATGGTGTTGATCGATGCTGAAGAGACGGACGCATTCACAGAAAATCTGGTGCACACGCACTGACGAGCACGACCTCGATGGGAGGGTGCTTGCTAGTAGTGGGGGAGGGGCATGAGATTTGTAAACATTCAAAATTTTGGCTAAGTCGACCCAATCTGCCAGACTTGCAGACTGCAGCTTTAATGGCAAATAATCATATTTGGCGAAAAATTGGGAAATTGTATATTTTAAATTTTAATTATATTTTCATGTTTATTATGTAATTTATGTTATGTATGTAATAATATAAACACAGGCAAACCTTTTTTGTTTAAATGTCCAATAGACAGATCAATTTAAAAAAACTATTATTTCATACATTGTCATGCTTTGTTCAAACATGCTTCCGTTCTATCCAAATTAGGTCTTATTCACAAACTCTGGGCTATTTGCCTGGCACAATTAACATTGCGCAATTACTACTATGGAAAGCAGATGGTAAACAGAAAAAGGTTCAAGAAAGATGTTTGTTTACATTTTCTATTGATCATGGCAGGAGTTATTTATAAAATGATGAAAAAAATAATGAGAAAGAGCATTATAACTGGGCACGTATCCAGACGTGCAGTGTAGTGAACACACTTTCGGCATTTTAAACAGTAAGATGCCTTAAACGCATGCTGTACATTCTCCACAACCTACAGTAGCACAGAACCGGACAGAATGGTGAAGTGCACCATGCAAATGGCGTTCAGCACTGATTAGTGGATGTGTTTGCATTGTCGCCTGATTTGTAACAACGTAGATAAACTGCTCTCTCAGTGGGCACGATTCTCTCTTGGTAAATTTCCCCCGTGACTCCAGTCCACTTCTGTAAGGCTGCCTCTCTTAATGCAGCTGCTATTTTTATGTATGTTTAATCGATATGATTTAAATTCTTTTAATTATTCATGTTTAGAATACCTTTGGGAGTTATGTTTTAATTGATTAACTTAATTTAGAGAGAAAAGTGCTTAAGGCAATGCATAAATATTTAATCAGATATACACTTACATGCGTGTATAGATCTCTTTTGGTATGAGTGTGTGTGAGTGGGCGAGTCCGAGCATTTAAGCAAGTTGGAGAATCTTTGAGCACTCTTCAGTCTAATGAACGCGAGTTTCACCCTTTTTTGTCTGTGCCCGTGCTGATTGGATCTCTTCATGTGGATGTGTGCGTCGTTGCGCACATTTTCTCCCTCTGATGAGCTATTCAGTTATTCACAATACACTCATCAGGCTCAAACAGATAAACCCAAACACAGTCATTACAACCAAATGTGTGTGATTTGAGTGTGTGTGTGTGTGTGTAGACCAGCTGCTTTCTCTCTGTTTTTACGTTTTTATGACCAAGCAAGAGGAGTCCAACTTCCCCGTACACACACCGCCTTCGGCAAAATCACTCAATTTCCGGAAAAACAGCAAAATCCACTCCCAGCCCTGGCTTTCACTCTGAGACATACAAACATGCACCAATACAGTATATTCACTCGCGGTTGCAGCAGTGGGTATTCAGCCTGAAAAAGCATAAAACAGCATTTTTGGTGAAACTACCTATAATGCATCAGTGCCTCAGCATTTCAGTCATCTGATAAGTCTCTGCGCTGTTCTCAAATGCACCACTTTCTCATTAAGATAAATAACCTGGCAAGAAAAAACTCAGCCGTCATCTAGACTTTCAGTTTTGAATAATTCTCTCCCTCACACATCTGGCCTTATTTACGAAACACAGGCAGAATGAATTTCTGCGTAAATCCATTCTGCGTGATCGTCCTATTGAATTGAACGCAACAATTTACATAAGCATGTTTTTTACAATGTGTTTACACTCATTCATTCTATGTTTTCATTCATTACATAAGCAAAGCAGTGTAACTGTAACAGCAGATTACGTTACGGCTATCATATCATAAATAAGTTGCCTATTGTGAATTGTTGTAATAATCCTATAATCTAATTTAAAAGATGAGGGGGATCACATTTACACTCAAATGGTAATAATTGATCTACGTGGAAATATCCAGATGCCAAAGTGTTGGTTTAGGTTTGTGTGTAGATTCAGTCAGATTTACTGAATAGAACGTGCTGTTTTTGTGCATCAAACACAACAGAAAGTGTTTTTAGGGAAATTGGTACCTTATAGATTATCAGATATTTTATTCATTTAGTGGTACCAATATTGTATAGGTATGTCATTGTTCACGTTTTTTATTTTTTAGATCGGTTGATATTTAGTAAATCTCAAAACTCTATCATTTTAATTCTGTACATTATAATGCTGTAAATTCTCTTGCAGCATTTAAAATGTAATATTAATATTTTAATATCTGTATTGGCCATAATTTTAATATTGCTGCATCCCATGTCTTTTATCACATAATTCTCCCTGCAGTTTTCTTCCAAAAACACAAGCTGGAGGGTTTAACTCTCGCAAGCGAAGATGTTATTATTATTATTATTATTATTATTATTATGAAATCCCACTAAGAGCTATCAGGCCTATGGAATCTTAGACAGCAGAGTTTCAGTTAATAAGAAAATACTTTGACTATGTTCAAAAGAAAATTAACTTTAGTGTTTATATTTGATGCTCTCAATGTTGTGGCATTTTTTCCTCATGGTATCAAAAATGTGATTTAATACCTTTTTCAAGGTATTTTATCGAGGTTAGAAATTCCAGTATTGTGATAACACTGTTGTAAAAGTTTGTGCTGGTAAAAAGATTTACAGTGCATTTTGGACATTTTCTGCTGAGTTTAGTTCATGATGCGTGGAAAAAATGGGCTGAGCGCTAAAGCTCTACTTGCACCTACGCTTCTGCTTGTGCACTTGTGCACTTGTGCAGTGTTAATATGAGTTTAAATAAATGCATGCTGCTTTCATGAGCAAAACAGAACCCATGGTTTTTAGAATGTATACACACACACACACACACACACACACACACACACACACGTATTCCTTTCATTTATTTTGTGCCCCAACTTAATCAGTGTATTTTTAGCTTCATTTACATCATGTTGTTCTTTAAAGTGCATCAGAACTTTATTACAAGTTGATCTCTTTTTTCTTCTTCTTCAAACTGGAATTTATGAGTGTTTTCATCTCATCCATCATTGAGCCCTATACAAATGAGGAGGAAGATTTCTGTTCGCACATCACTCTAAAGTATTGCACTTATAATCATTCTGGTGTGACTCTCTGCCCCCTCACATCCATTAGTAATGCCTGAGCATCCTGACTGATGAGAAGCTCTGTTCGTCAGGCCTGGGAACACTCCATCACACAGGGTGGGTGGCTGTCATTACCATAGATTACACGCTCCCATTCCCCTTAAGATTACCTATGTGTGTGTGCGCGCGCATATGTGGAGGTGTTTGTATTCAGAGCTGTGGGTTTGTTTACTCATCAGCCCTCTGTGTGGATTCCATGCTGATGTTCTCTGCGAGGAAGATTGTGTCAGTAATGTGGCTGCACTCTGCACCGAAAACGTGGCATTTTCCAAAACAGCTCATATGACAATATCGCTCTGACTCATCAGGGCAGGTGTCAGTAATACGATATAATTTGTATTGTAAAGTCACATCATGATGATGTGACTACCTATCACCCACCTCCCACATTCATCTGTGGCCGCATAATAACCAGGACGACGGTAAAAACCACCTGCTCTGACACATTCAGGCATTCTGTACGTCAAAATATTCGCATAGAATGATTATATGTTATGTCACATTATAAGCAGTTTATGGCAGTCATTGATTCAAATCAGCATGAGATAAGAACCCGGGGCAGTGCTAATTTGATATCATCAGCACCGGTGTCACAGTCACATATTGAGGCTGTAATTTGAATTATCTGTCCTGCATTGCTGTCAGATAACTTCTTTACAGTAGTGTTTGTCACAGTTTCTACTGCAAGGCACTCCATATGCCTGTCAAGCTTGCAAATTGCTTTAAAATTCAGTGGAATCTGTGTGTGTTTGGATGTGTATGCACTGTTAAAATACTGATGTCTCTAAAAAATGACTGGTTGCATAAAAAAATTCAATTTGGCCTTCTAAAAATGAACTATTTAAGTTTACTATAATGTGGCCGCAAATAGCAACACATATTTGTTTCTACATATTTGAAAAGGATAAAAAGAAGGTGGAACAGTATTGTAATTTATTAGGGATAGCAATAAATGCTTAATTTTAAAATTCTGTACTGTTTGGTCTAAATAAATGAAAAATTACATAAGCAAAGCAAAGCAGACTTGCATTATGCTGTCATATTATACATTAAAAAAATAGCTAATGGGAGTTGTCTATTGCGAAACAAATGGAAACATATTCAGATGCTACTGTTATTAAATTCTTAATGTGTTTTTTTTAAAGATGTGTTCTATTAAGTTATTTAAACTTAAGATTCATTTTAATTTCACTCTCTGATTGCTGTTCATTTGGCTTTGCTGAGTGAGTGAATATGTAAAGAGTTTTGCCATGTTCCTGTCCTCTCGGCACATGCTGATTAGATTCAGCATGTCCATTGCTCAGCAAATATATGTTTGTGTGCTGAATTCTTGACTCAGCAGAGTAATTATAATGATTGGAACTGAATTTAACCTTGTTAGTTGAGTGCCAAAACTTTCATAATGAGTGATAGAAGCCATTTTCCTATTTTCATACTTAATTTTTAAACCAGTATGTCGGTCTTGTTTTTCGAAACATTAATTTTTTTTTTTTTTTTTTTTTTTTTTTTTACAGTGTGTTGGCATAGTCATGCCTTTCCAGCATTCACTAATCTTTTATTCCTCCACTGTGAACATTCATTCCCTGCAAGGGCAGCCGGTAGATTCTAATTTGGTTTGTATTCATTGGTCTTGTTTTAAAAATTTAAGAGCTGCCATAGAGTCCTTTTGAAAGAGGAAAATGAAGGTGACAGTGTCAAGACACCAATTTAAAGTGAACAGCCGAACAAATAATGTGACGGTGCAACAAAGTTGCATGGCCTGAGGCCCCACTTATAAATACTTTGATTACAGTTGATCACATCCTGCATAGGCCTATTATCTATATATGGATGACATTATATTTACAGCTGATTCTCTACTGTAGGTTGTTTTAATCAGTCAGACCCCTGTGCTATACGGTTCTTTAAAGACCTGCTTGGTATAATAATTATCTCAAGGCAAGGGTAAACTGATTTAGTTCTTTCTTATTTTAATCAGAGAGATACAGAATCCTCAGACACGGTCTCATAAAAATGTCTGTCAGTCAGGTGAGTTTATGAAGGGGAATTTCAGACATAAAAAAAATGCTGGTGAGGCAGTTTATGACGCTGACAAGCATAAAAGCGCTGATGATGGAATAGAATCACTAATCATCACGCTTGTGTGTGTGTGTGTTTGTTTGTGAAGGACGGTTGTGTGTGGATATGTGCGTGCATGAATTTAGCTTTGGCTATTTAAGCATAATATTTGTAATTCATGTTGTTAGTGGATGGTAAAGAGATGTTATGCTGTTTAATGTTCCAATTACCAACCCCACATGGGATGCAAATAGGGTCAGGGGAGAATACAGTGATTTTTTTAATACAATTTTTTTAGCTGTAGATTAGCTTCTCTTGCTCTTGTGTAAATGTTGGTAACAACGTTGTCCGAATGCAAAGGTGAACTCAACTTAATGAGCATTCTAACCAAAAATGTCTAGTTTGCCTTTTAAAAATTTGGCGAATTTGAGTTGTGGTGTTATGTTACAGATTTGATTGTGTGTATAATAGAAGTATTTGTGTTTTTGCAGTATCATATTCATATTTATGCATTTGTCAGACGCATTTATCCAAAACAACTTGCGTTCAAGATGCAGAAGTGTCATCACTGAGTGCCTGAAAACTGCTGGTACTGTTTGCTAGCACTTGTATGAAGTAAGAGTCAGCACTCTTTTTTGAATTATTATAACCAATAACCAATTCAAGTTAGATCTTACAGCCGAGATGAGATTCACACTTTATATGGTGGTGGAACCTAAAAAATGGTTTCCACACCAAAAGGTTTGAGAACTGATGCCATAGTAGAACCTTAAGAAGTTCAACAAAGAACTTCTATCTTGCTCTTTAGAGACTAACTACATGATGCATTGAGAATGTTCTTTAGAACCTACAATGTAACTCACTACACTGGATTAAAAACAACCTAAAGTGGGATGTTTTTAACGCAGACACTGTATAAATGTAGGACTAAACTTGCTTACCCAGCAAGTTATGTTGCTTACATACAGTGGTGCATTGCTGCCACATACATATTATTTTTCCACTCAGTTATGCCATAATAACAATATGTTATGTCGTTTAAACAATATATTTTCTCTTTATAATTTGATGCTATGTCGTTAAAACTAAAATTAAAAACAACCATTTCTGGGTTAGTTGGCAATACAGCACTGGGTAAATATTGGACAGAACACATGCTGAGCTATTTTGACCCAACTTATTGGGCTTTATACATTAACCCATTTGCTGGGTTGTTTTTTCACAGTGCCGAGTCAGTCAACCTGATATTGAATGTTTTTCATTTGAAATAATAAAAATTAAAAAGCATAATAACACAAAATTATGATATGTATTGTATGTGATGTAAAAAAAAAGGGTAATAGGCCTTTAACACAGTCCGCGTTTGAAAAGTGTAAGTTTCAATTAATATAGAAAAATAACTTCTGCTGTAGCCTGTATTAATGTCAGTGCCCATAGCACAGGATTGTTGTGATTTATTAATGTACAGTTTATCACAGATACTTCATCAAAACACATCAACCACAGTTTATAATCATTAGTCGGGTATGATGGGAAAAATGTTGTCTTGTTATTCCGCGCACAAGCCTGTGGCCACAATACATGAGAGTCTGATCATCTTCTTCATTAAAGAAATGCAAGAATGGAATACAAACAACATCACATTGCGCAGCAAGAATTAGCCAAGGTTATGTATTCCATAAAACATTAATTGTGAGTAAAGACTGTACAAATTACAATTAGAATGCTTATATTGCTTTCATGCACTTACTTTACTTTCCGATACAATCATCAAATGTTAAATCAAACTGAAGTTGTTCAAATAAAGAAATATTTCCAGCCCAGAGTCGATTATTCAAAAATAACTGGTTTAATCATCTTAAACGAGTTAAATCCTCCGGGTCTGAGTGTAATGATTGGATAGCATTATATTGTAGACAGATTGGAGATTAATAAACATGCCGCTAAAATAAAAACAATAAAATTAGAAGAGTGAATTCCAGTTATTCCTTTGGGAGTAACTCAAGCAGTGTGCAGATTCATCTCATGACTGTGGCGACAGGCAGCGCTGGTAATCGCCTCATTCACATAATGTTGCGCATTAAAATAGAAGATTACACACACATGGTAGGGTATTGTGTATGGCGAAATATACCGTTTGAAATACTGATGTTTATTGTCAAGTTCAACCAAGTTAGTTTATTTATTTATTTTTCAAAACTGGCAACCGTCCATTAATGCAGGCACTACAAATCGAAGCCAAGTGATAAAGGCCCATGTAAAATATGTAGTTTTTACTATGTAATATCTCGCTATAACATTTCGTTTTTATGACATAATATGCCATTATATCAAGAAGATATGTATTGTTTTTTAACGACATTATCTTATTACGAAAAAAACATTTTAATGACATTAACATCTCATATATATAAATATATATAAAAATATATATAAAACAATTGAGTGAAAAAAATAATATGTATGTGGCAGCAATGCACCACCATACTTATATAACCCAGCATAAGTTGATTTATATTAGGCTACTTCATTTTTATAAGAATGCTAGTATATTTTGTAAAATACACTACACAACCATTGTGTTTAAACATGTATACAATATTAATTTCGTTTAACAAACATACATTTAAACTCCTTTAACAAAAGTTTACCAACTATTGTAGCATCTTTTATCTGTTTTCTTCCATAATTGTGCTGGTTCTCATGCTGGAGCTGGGGTGTTTGGTGTGGGAACGGCGAATCTCAGACCTTGGTTTTAATGATAGCAGAAATATGCCTTGATTGACTCCTTATAACTTGCCCATAAATAAATAGTGTACAGTTCTGGGGAAATATTTTAACATTAAAAGCAATTTGATTCAATATCTTTATGAATAAAATCAAGAAACGCTAAATGCAACACACGTTTAGCTGACAGACATCTCGTCCCTGTTTGTTGTTGCATAAAATAAAGTTACTTACAGCACAGTAATGACTTTATTTGTTTTATAGATTAAACGTACCTGTATTTCACAGAAGAAATGCAAATTAAGTCATGCTGAGAACTGCTTTCTTGAAGATGATGTAAAAAGCCTGTGCTCTGTAACTAAACAGCTGGGTTATAGTAAAACCGCTGCTGGGTTGTTACGTCGGAGGATGGGGAAAAGGGCACTGTTTCAGTTGTCAGTGAGATTGACCTACTATAACCCAGCAGCTGGGTAACACAAAATCTACCAACATTGGAAAAATAACCCCCAAAAATAGTAGGCTCAAGCCCAGCATTTGGTTGAAAAAAAATAACCCAGTTTTTGGAGTGTAGTTGAGAACACTGTACTGTACTTTGCTGAAAACTAGCATGCTGGATTGAACCGCTAAAGAATGTTTAATTATGCTGTGAGTATAAGATGCTCCTCAACCAACCACATAAATAAGGAAATGTGTGTTTTGTGTGTGTGTGTGTGTGTGTGTGTGTGTGTGTGTGTGTGTGTGTGTGTGTGTGTGTGTAAACACATGCTTGTCAGTCTATATCAGTTTGTATTTGTTGTTAGTATGGGAAGAAGATTTTAGTGCCCGGCATTATGCCAACTCTTGATGTTCTTTCTCTGTCTCTCTCTCATACGCTCTTCTTATCTATCTATCACTGTGTCTCTCTCTCTCTCGCTCTCTCTCTCTCTCTCTTTAATACATTTGTGATGTTTCCTTGGAGCTCAGAGGAGGAATTGACACCTTTGATGCATTAGCAGGCAGAGCGCTCTGAAGCCCCAGATGAATGTCTAAAAGCTTGAGGACGAGTCTGAGGTGTACGAGCGCATTATCAGTACACAGGAGACCCTGCTCTGCGTCATGCCTCGTTCACAGCTCTCCTGACCTCACTAAACCTGCAATTTCACCAGCCTCACCACTGCTGTTTTTCATCTAATTCTCTGCATCAGACCAACAGCTGGTCTAAGCTCCACCATTTCCAAACATTCACTTATTGAAAAACTAATGACTGGAAATGACATAAAACAGTTTAAAATGTATACAGCGCTAAAAACGTGTGTGCATGTTCACACAGCTATGTGTGAGTGCTATTCTTTGTGGTTTTAATAGGTGTGTGAGGTGACAAGGGAGGAATTTCATGGCTAAAAAAGATGAGAAATGCAATCTATACAGGCAATGGCCCTTGTCAGCTTTGCATATATTTATTTGATTAGTTGATTTATTTTATTTTCTCACTTGTAGAGACTGGAGAGACAGTAAGATATTTTTTTAAAATTTACATTTAATTGATTAAAAGTGACAGTAACAACTTTTACATTATTACAAATAAATCATTTTTCACGCTGTTCTCTTGAACTTTCTATTCAACAAAAAAATCCTGAAAAAAATGTATCACAGTTTCTGCAAAAAACAAAAAAAAAGAATATTAAACTGTTTTCAACATTGATAATAATAAGCCATGTTTATTGAGCGTCAAATCAGCATATTTGAATGATTTCTGAAGGATCATGTGGACTGGAATTCAGTGTTGCCATCACAGGAATAAATTACATGTTAAAATACAGTGCTATGCATAAGTTTAGGCAACCATGCTAAAGTTGACTAAAAAGAGGAATAAAAAATCATATTTTGCAAATTTAACTTAATGCCTTATTTTAAAAAATTAGGAAAAATCCAACCTTTAAGGACACCAATTTTCTTTGTGAATGAATAATGTATCGTAAATAAATAAATGTTCTTCCTTAAAAAACAGGGTGCATAAGTTTGGGCACCACTATGTTAAATTCCCATAGAGGCAGGCAGATTTTTATTTTTAAGTATTTTTTAAATTTTTTTTTTAGGATACTATGCATCCTGATAAAGTTCCCTTGGCCTTTGGAATTAATTCCAAAGGCCAAGGAGAGCAATGCATTGAGAGCAATGCAAATCAAACTAGCTTTTAGGCTAACTGAAATTAAACCATGCCAATCTCTAGGTATGGTGAATGCTATGTGATGATGTGGGGCTATTTTAATTCCAAAGGCCAAGGGAACTTTATCAGGATGCATAGTATCCTAAAAAAAAAATTAAAAAAATACTTAAAAATAAAAATCTGCCTGCCTCTATGGGAATTTAACATAGTGGTGCCCAAACTTATGCACCCTGTTTTTTAAGGAAGAACATTTATTTATTTACGATACATTATTCATTCACAAAGAAAATTGGTGTCCTTAAAGGTTGGATTTTTCCTAATTTTTTAAAATAAGGCATTAAGTTAAATTTGCAAAATATGATTTTTTATTCCTCTTTTTAGTCAACTTTAGCATGGTTGCCTAAACTTATGCATAGCACTGTATATTAAAATATTCATATATATAAATTCAAATATTCATACAATTATTTAAAAATGTAATATTTAACAATATTTAACAAGATCTTGACTCAGTTTTAAAGAACCTTTATGCCCAAAAGGTACTAGATAAGGAAAAATGTCTTAATGATTGCATTATACTTTCATGTTTAACGGGTTATTTATTTATTTTCTACAGTAATAAAGTATGTTTACGAGCTATTTAATTCATAACATTTAATAAAAAATTAAAAACAAAATTAATTATTGGAAACGAAAACCATAAAATGATCCCATGATGGGAACCCCTAAAAGGTTCTGTATATGAAACGTCTGACAGAACTATATAGAACCTTTTCTTCTAAGAATGTACTGTAAGTTTCCCAGATGAGTTCCAGATGAGCTATCAATTATAAAAAGTTGCCATGGGCGGCGATCATTATTCAGAAAGATTTTACTGTTGAATGAGAGTGATTCAGGATGGAAAGGTCATTAAGGTTTGATGTGTTGAAAGCAACTCAAGGTTTAATGCTTTGCTTCAGGGCTCTACAGCATTGTCCTTCAAGAGGATATCACATTCAAAGAAACTACCACTTCATTTCATTAGAATTAAACCTTCACTGTCTGTTAATGTTCAAGAAACTCTGAAAGGTTTTGTTTCAAGATGAAGTTTTACATTTAAAAGAGTTTGTCAGCCGAGTTCATTATGCTTTTTGAAAACTTTGCAGTGCAGTTGTCATGATAAAAAAATATCAGTAGCGAATAGTCGATTCAGTACCAGTGAAATTTCACAGTTATTTTTGTTATTTTGCTACAAAAACCAAGGTTATTTGAACACTTTCCTTCTTTCTAAGGTTAAATATTATTATGAATATTAATAACACATTAAAACTCTGGCATGTAGTTTTCAAATATTTATTATAAGGACATATCTTCACGATTTCAAGTAATTGTTTAAGTAAAGAAGAACAGAATTTTTTAAGAGCAATGAGTGGTTTTCATGTTCTTGAATTTGATAAAAATTTGATTAACAAAATTTTAATAACACCATTTATATATATATATATATACATTTACTTTTTTGCAGATTTAAACATTTTGCACCACTTCTCACACTTGTTAGTATTCATGTTATTTAAATGTTTTTGTTATTTATACTATATATTGTATCACTGCACTTCTGATTGAATGCTAACTGTATTTCATTGGCTTTGTATTGGTGAGCTGAATCTAATCTTTCTTGTCCTGATTGGTTACATTCAACATGAGACATAACCATGTTGACATTAATATCACGGCAATGACAAGCAAAAAGTTGGTGAAGACGTGCATTTGATCACTCACAGACATCCTAGCGAGATGCAAGCTCTGTACACACAGTCATCAGTCAAACCGAACTTGTACGACAAAATTACTGGTTTAGTTACTTTTCTTGACTTGGTTTTGCTATATGCTTTGCAGTAGGCTATTGTGTTGTGCAAGAAAATAGGCAAGTCGATGTTCATGTCGGAAGATTGAAGGTATGCCATTGGAAATCCAGTAAGACAGGGCCTGCTGTTTTATATTGGCTCAGACAAATACCCCTGATGACAGTTCCTTGGCAAGGCCATAAAAATGTGCGTCGAGAGCAAAGCAGAGATAAATAACGGGAAGCTAAGGAACCGATCATGTGCATTGTGCTTGTGTTCAACATTTGTTTATATCAGAACCAGAACCGGGAGACACTATGGCAGAAAAGATGGCAGCAGACAGATTGGTTTTGGACAGCAAGGATTTTAGTGCTATAATGTATTTCGACATCATGCCAATCAATTTACAGGGGCCTACGTGAGAGATGTGTCCATGGACCAACAGTGCGCCGTTTGTCTCTGATTAGAGGCTTCGGCTGTCACTCGATTGGTCAGAATGGCTTTCCTGACAGGCTGAGGAAGACAAACACTGCCATGAATCCGGCGCATTTGTCAGTCATGTGAGAAATTGGCATCGAAGCTGCAAGATAAGACATTCATCCTTCCATCCCTTTTCTCTGAAGCTCATACCTTCATCCTGCACATACATCCACCCACTCGCTCTGTTTTTTTTCTCCTCGGCATATCACTAATGTCGCACTGATTTATTTATTTTAGTCAAGGCATAAATTGTAAATAGCAATTGTGGTAGATTTTTCCCTAAACCTAACTATCTGGGGCGTCTCCAAATCGACACCAATAAAACTGGGGCGTCTACCAATCGACACCCAATACCTTTATACTCTAGCTCTTGCATCTTCAGTCGACAACTGGCCGAGTTTATAACTAACTTGCTTCCCTAAACTAGCTTCCTTCCTAAACTAGCTTCCAGGAATAAATCGACAAACAGACCTTAGCAAATGTCCTTTAAATGCTTTAATCACGGCCAGGAGATCTTCCCGAGCAGTTCTCAGGGAATCTCTCCCAAGAAGCAAGGCCGGAGGATCTTAGACAAATTCCATTGAGAATCCCACAGAAAACACGGATACAACAGTTTTTATAGAATTCGAGAAAACAAATAAGTCTAACATGTCACCTTCAATATGATTGGTTCAATTGGTTCAAAAGCCCCAACCTTTTTCCTCTGTCACTGGCACAAGCAAACTCTGATTTTGTGATTACTTACAAGGTTTTAAAAATAGTCATCTGTCTAGTTTCACTTCCCCTTTCTGTTATTTATACACACACACATACTCAAAGTCACAAGTTTTCCCCAAAGAGTCTGGAAACATGTCGTTCCTGCAAGAAAAACAAATGTTAGTTGATTAATTAAAGTTGATTAATTAAAACCCATCACACAATGCATTCATTGTAAAGATCCTGTGGAACACAACAGGAGATGTTTGATGGAATGTTGATAGCCTCAGTCAGCATTCACCATTGCATATTTTTCTATACAATGAAATAGCGATCGAGACTGTCATTCTGCCAAATGTTTCCTTTTGTGTTCCCTCTTACTTAATGCCTTAAATATCTGTCTGTTACTTTCACAAAGCTGTTAACTTAGCCATAACTTAACCCTCATTATCTGCATTGACCAACATTTTATTATATTTGTGCATCTCTAGTCACAATTTTACCATGAGATCAGGTTTGGTTATTCAAAAACAATTCCTAAATGACTGAGCCACCAACTTTTTTGTCAATTTGAGTGGTCTTGCTTATAAAATTGTATTGTACAAAGTGCCATAACGAAATGTAAACTGTAGAAAGCAGTAGGAGGCCATGGACAGTAGTGAACCTGTTGTAAATGTGAGGTTTTGCTCTGGCAGATCCGATCTGTCAGTCTCAGCTTGTAGTGTTATTCTGCGTCAGCACCATGGCTTCTGTTTGAGTTGGAGACACTGATATGAATTACCCCTGATGAGCTGTCTATGCCATTTGGAGGCAAACTCTGATTGTCATTATGTGTTTGGTAACAGATGTTCGGCCATCGTGCCCGTTAGAACACAGGGGTGTAGGTATCAGCTTTCAGCAGCTGTGAGCGTTGTTTGTTGTTGTAATATTGTGAACGTCTGTTTGGTACTTCTTGCCCATACAAGGTTAAATGTTGATTGAAATTGCTGCTTTCTGAGTGAGGCCTATGCAGTTCATAATATTAATACATTTAAATATTTAATTTAAAGAAAGTTTTGTTTATTTTTGGAAGCAAGTTTGGGTACATAACATGGTGATAATTAAAAAAATTATGTAATTGTAAGGACTTTTTTTCTTTAGTATGATAAGCAATTTGGCCACAAGATAATAATATTATTAAATGTAAATGTTTAATTTTAAGGAAATGTTTTCATGTCGTTGGGCTTATACAGTTCATGGTAATATTAAGACATTTAAATCTTTAAATTTTAAGGACATTTTTATTTACTTTAAGCACTTTTATTTACTTTATTTACTCTATAAGCAGTTTAGGTACACTGTAATATCATTAAATGTAAAAGTTTAAATTTTAGGGCATTTTTATATACTTTTGTACTATACAGTTTAGGTACACTGTAATATTATTCAGTTTAATAGTTCAGTTTTAAGGACATTTTTGTTTGATTTTGTATCATAAGCAATTTGGGTAAGTGATATTATTTCATTTACATTTTTAATTATAAGGATGTTTTTGCATATTGTTGGGCCAATGCAGTTCTTGGTAATAGTAATAAATGAAGAACATTTTTGTTTACTTTTTTTTCTTTGAGCTTTTTGGGTACATGATAATAATATATTGAAACATTTTGGTTTGCTTTTGTACAAGCAATTTCGGTATGTGATAATATAGTTACATTTAAATGATTTAAAGGGATAGTTCACTTTGAAATTAAATTTTGGTATGTTTTAGCTTACCTCAAGGGCATCCAAGATGTAGGTGCCTTTGTTTCCGCAGTAGTTTCAATTTTGATATTTTTAGGTCAAACCGTTCTTGTCTGTCAGTCATATAATGCAGTCATATAATGCAGGTCTATGGTCACTATCTGAAAGAGCATGCACAGAGAAATCCAAATTAAACAATTCCCCATCGTAAGTGCATATTGATGGCCTAAGACACGAAACGAGCGGTTTGTGTGAGAAAACAAACAGTATTTATATATCGTTTTTACCTCTACACAACCACGTCCAAGTGATCTGAGGGCGCGCGCACTTCCTGGTGTGTGATGTGTGCGCGTGTTCTGGCTTAGTCTGCGCAAGCACCGGAAAGTGTACAAGAGGTAAAAACGATATAAATACTGTACGTTTTCTCACACAAACTGCTCGTTTCGTGTCTTAGGCCATCAATGTGTACTTACGATGGGGAATTGTTTAATTTGGACGATGGGGAATTGTTTTAATTTGGTGCATGCTCTTTCAGATAGTGACCATAGACCTGCATTATATGACTGACAGACAAGAACGGTTTGACTTAAAAATATCAAAACTGAAACTACTGCGGAAACAAAGACACCTACATCTTGGATGCCCTTGAGGTAAGCTAAAACATACCAAAATTTAATTTCAAAGTGAACTATCGAACTTTTACAATAAACTAAATAAACTTTTAGTTCTGTATTGGGTTGCTGCTTGAAGTTCGATTTAAAATCTGGGCATTAAGTACCTGCTTTAGGGAGAGTATGTCATTTGTTCTCATTAGAATATATGGACACCCAGTTCTTTCATTTCTTGTTTTATTCATGCTGTTGGCCGCTGATAATACCGTGTTAAATTACAGATCTATTGAACCTAATGCTGATATGTCTTGCTTATGCCTCTTGTCTTGTCTTGAAACAGGAACATTAAGCAGTCTGCTCAGCTGTATGAAGCTTTTATTCTGTATAGTGGAGATCTAGGTGTGTGTGCTCTCAAGCGTGCTCCAATAAACTGCCAATCTTCACTGATCCCTGTACATGTGTAGTCACCTGTAGAAAGTCCTGCCCCTAGCCACAGGGAATACCATTAGAGAATTATACCATGTCCTATTACTGACCTCTGACTCCTGACCTCACGGATAAGGTCATTGAAATGAAGGAGAGAGGTGTGTTCTAATCTAAATCAAGGGGCAGTAAAAGGTCAGGGAATAAAGGAGTGAAATCAGGGGAGAAAGGTAGTCATGGGTGCTGAAATGGAGAACATTACCACTCATTTGCAGGGAGAGATGGAAAAAAGGGAGCACTATAGTTGTCAGCGCTAGACAGGCATCACAAAAGCATGTTGTTCACGTGTGCACTCTCCTTTAATGTGTCTCAGTGCCATCACACTTACATGCTAACATATCACAAAAAGAGTGAATAGATGAAATGAAGGGCAAATGATGGCTTTCACAGCTCATTCAGACAGAGGAGAGAGAAGAGGTGATTTCCTTAGCTTAGTGATCTCCCTTTTCCACACCATATTGCTATTATTCATACAGTCTTTCTCTCTCTCTCACTGCTTGTAAACTCAGTTGATCAGTATTTATCTGAATTTATAATGTCAAAAGTGTGATTTTAGTTGGCTCTCCTGGAGTTCACTTCATTGTTGATTCAGTTCCTCAACATAAAATTTTATAAAAGAGACGGAAGGTGGAAAAAAAAAGAACATGAAAGGAGCAAAATAAGCTTGTGAATTCTGGGATAATGAAAGGTTTGGTTTGAACCAACTTGAAACAGGATAAGAGACCAAAAGACAAGCTGTTCCTTTACTGAACACAAAAGGAGATAGAAACACTCTTTAACCTCATGCTGTAACTATACAAAAATAATTACCATTCATTATTTACCATTCTTCAAATCACCACGGAAACATTTTAATAAAAAGTGCAATATCTCCTATGTAGGTTAAACTTCAGGAAGTCACAAAGCAAAATTGACCAGCAATGTATGAATATATATATACAGTATGTGTATACACACACACACACACACACACACACACACACACACACACACACACACACACACACATACTGGTTTCCATGCTGAATGGGGACCAACTTTATGATCATCACTTGTGGGGACCACCCTTTCTAAAGGTTCTAGAGGTACGAAAAAAATTAGGGATACTTACCATAGCTTTGATAACTTATACACGCCTTCAGATATCTGAATTGATGAAGTAATGATTTGACCATGCGTTATGGGGACTTTTGAAAAATCGAGTTGACATGTCTTATAGGGACCAACTTTGCATAATATTTGCATAATTCACACAACCTCCCATTAGATTTGTGGGGACCTAATTTGCATAATTCACACAACCTCCTATTTGATTTGTGGGGACTTAATTTGCATAATTCACACAACTTCCCCTTTTGATTTGTGGGGACCTAGATAGAACAAGAAATATATTACTAATGACAAATAATAGGCATTTATACGAAGTAATTCCTCAGATTGCATTTGTCCATTTGCCCTTAAAAAAATGGGTTCAATCTACAACCAAGCTTCACTCTTGCATAGAACACCTATGGCCAGTTTCACAGACCAGCCTTAAGATAGTCTCAGACTAAAGTGTGTGTTTAAGCCGTTTTAACTGAAAGCACATCTTAAATTAAGTCCTTTGTGTCCAAGTGCCATTGTTTTGTCTCAAGATGCACACCAGTAATGCTTATTTCTAAGACACGTTTATAAAAGCTACTTAAATGTCCTAACTGAACTAAAGGCCTAATCCTGGTTTAATCTAAATCCTGTCTGTGAAACCAGGCCCTAGTGTTGTGCTTGTAATCATCTCCTCAACATGCAGAATATTTGTTTGGATCGATTGATTGTTCTTACAATTGATTGGAATATTAGTGTGATTGAAGTGGATTATATGTGAATGGAGAACTTTTTCACTGCAACAAAGGACTGCATGCAAGTAATGAATTATTGTCTGGATATTTTCCAACCCATTTCATACCCACAGGTCAAACATTTAAACCTTTCCACTTCAAACTATTCTTTCTATAATTGTAATTTTTTCGGCCAACCTCCCAGCATCAGCTGCTACTCATTCACCTGATACTTATAAAAAATAAAACAAAATCTACTACTAATTGAGCTTCAACACATTTATTCACTACTAATAAATGTAAAACTTTACGGTCTTCAAATCGCGGTTCTTCAGTGCTTCTGGTTCAGCTTTTAAACATTTGTCACAGTCGCTCTTTGCTTGTACAATGAACGATGTGATGAATGTGATGAATCGCTTCATGTGCCTTTCCACCGCCTGCACCTCTGTCTGCTGCCAGGGTGTCTTCTGGGTACTTTTACCTAAAAGTGGACAGAAAAAACAATTGAAATGATAAAGTGTGTGCTGGAATTCCAATCCGAAGTTCTGAATCCTATTATCAGTATTTATTAGGTCTGGTTATTACAGTTTTTCTCAGTCGCTTTGGTGCATTTCTCACATCACTATTTACATTTGCACAACAGTTAAAGCAGTTCTCAGAACAATTAGTACAAACTGCAAAACCTAGTTGATAACCTGCAAAAGCGTATCACTTGCTCAAAATGGATAGCTCATTCCTCAAAAGCAAGTATTCATGTCAATGAAAGTGTCAGTGTCATCAAGATGAAAAGTCCTGACACCATTGTTTATGAACAAGATAGTCAAATGGCTTGGTTATGTTTTCATTATGACAGTTTATTCTGTAAATGTTTTCCATTGCAAAAAAGTCAGATCTTGGTAACACTACCTGTACATGCTCAAGATAGCACTATATACTATTTGAACAGCCATTTGAAAAATACAGTAAAGTTACACATTACTGTATTTAGTGAGGTAACAGAGTACAAGACACTGAATATGTATGTTTCACATTTTTACTGCATATGCTCTTTGCAATTCTAATTTGTTCACAGCATTGTGCAAATGAAATAAATACAGCTATGCATAGAGCTATGCACAACTGTAAACAATATTGCAGTACATATTGGAACTGAACATACAACATACAGTACATAGTACTGTAATCATTCATGCACATCCAGATGTTCCTCATCAGTGAAAGCTGAGATTCACCTGAGAGAAATTATTCAATTTAGGAGGCATTTTCAGAAAAATAATAATAATAATAATAATAATAATAATTTAAAAAAAAAGTGTAAAATTTGCTTGACAGATTTTGATAACTAGTTCAACATTTTTGTATGTAATGACTCAAGCAATGAAATGAGGACTATTAGTTTTATATGGAATGACTATTCAGCATTCACAAGTATAGTTAATTTTGACTGACATGACATAAGCAAATGATAATGTTATATAACAGCAGAGAGTTGTATGAAAGCAATAGATGCATGTCCAAAAGCATTTGCAGTTTGTTGGAAGGAATGAGAAACTGCTACTATGATGTGCACAAATGACTAAATGTTGTGGAGGTTGAACTAACTGTTGTGCAAATGTAAATAGTGATGTGAGAAATGCACCAAAGCGACTATTATTATTATTATTATTTATTAGGTCTTTTATTATTATTATTATTTATTAGGTCTTTTATTAGTCGGTTAGTCGCAGGACATACAGGCGCCGGCGCGATCATTTAACTTTCAATACTCTTATCTGTATGAATAAAAGGACAGAGTAATGCAAACTGTAAAGGTTCAACTCTTATTTCTGTAAACTCACAATAACTACAAAATGTTGTGCTTTGTAAAATAATGAAAACAATCAGGATGTGCTTTCTGCTGTCTCAGTGAACTTGAGCATCACAGAAATGAGCCGAAACTCAGCGTATACTCGCCTCACACCAGGGTGGGAATTATACCGCGGCCACGGCCGCCGTTGCCCTACACTTTGGCCTTCATGCCCCGTGAAAAAAAAATCATCGTACGGCCACAGTGGCCTGTGTGCCCTGGCCCTGTCCAAGTTCCATGTATAAAGCAGAGCATGTGAGCGGAGTGGAGCGGGAGCGAGCGGGGAGCGCGAGCGGGCGGATCTTGGACAGAGCGCAGAGCGGCAATTTCAAAAGGACAGAGCGTCGCCCTATTTCCCGCTCCAGTTTCGCTCCGCTCACACCACGAGTCTGAAGCATGCTTAGTCAAGCCTGACCCTGAATCCATCTGTCTTGCACAGTCATCAACAGTAGACTATTTTCAGTCAAAACTCAGCTCAATAATGGAGTTCAAAAACTCCAAACCATTATGTAGCCTACTATTAATAAGTCGCTCCGGAGTATAAATCGCAACAGTCAAAAAATGCGCCATGAAGAAGAAAAAACACATACAGTATAGGCCTAGCCTAAGTCGCACTGGACTATAAGTCGCATTTATTTAGAAATTTATTTCACAAAAAAAAAAAAACACAATGTTACAGACAAGTATAGCCTACTTGCCTCACAGACCTGAGACATATATATAAAGCTTGAAATGTCTACTTTTAAACAGAACAATTCAAAACGAAAGAAAACAGACTTCTCTCTTATGTAATCCGTATGAAATGTGCAATTCTCTCTGGCGCGTTCACTACTGCGAAGATCGCGAGTCAGCATCTTTCCAGCCGACACAGACATAAAAAAAATAAAAAACTGGTTTATTAGTAAACAATTAAAATGTCTCCTGCTATATTTTACATATTCATAATCATTAATTTTGCCGGTTCGTTGTGACAGCTTTTAGGTGCTTTATTGGCAGCAGCGCCACCCTTACATCGCATCAGCACCGAAAACATAGAGATTCTTTTCTTTTGGGGGCATTTTGTTTGTGTTCAGACTTTCTCAGTTGTTTTTAGGCGCGATGTTAGAGGATGCTGCTAATAAAGTTGCTAGTAGGCCCACACATTGGATTCACGTTTATTATTATAGGCTAAAAAAAATACCCCAGGTTTTATGCCGTTCGTATCATTTTATTTTGTTGTATTTATCCGCCACACCTTTAAGGCCGGTCCGTGAAAATATTGTCTGATATTAAACCGATCTGTGGCGCAAAAAAGCTTGGGGACCGCTACAAGTGATATACATGTAGATTTTTTTCCTTTTTTGGAGCGAGCGGGGGGCGATTTGAGTGGAGCGCGAAGCAAACTGCGTTGAGCGCTGAGCAATAATGATTGTGAGGGTGTATACCTTCTGGATGGAATGGTTCTCTCTCTCACACTCACATGATATAGAGGACTGAATGAATATTTTGAATGCTTTTATTGGCATTTGTGTTGTTTCTGAATGCTTTTATTGGCATTTATGTTGTTTCTATTGTTGTGTGAGGGTGTATACCTTCTGGATGTAATGGCGCTCTCTCTCTCTCTCTCATTAAAAAATGTTTTTTTTTATTAAAAAAGTCATAATCCATGTCTTATTCCAAATTAGGATGTTATGGTATCAATCTGAATGGGAAAACCATCGAATTGTACTCAATGGCCTTTGTGCCCTGTCATATGGCCTTGGTGCCCCTAAAAAAAAAAGAAAAGGTGGAGGCCAAATGGCCTTGCCCCTAAAATTACATAATTCCCACCCTGCCTCACACACACACACACGTGAGAAATATATCTATAGAAAGCTTGAAATGTCTGCTTTTAAACGAATCAATTCAAGTGGAAAATAAATACTCAGATTATGTAATCCGTATGAAATGCGAGTCACTGCGGAGATGACGAGTCTGTATCATCGACTTAATCTCTGCAGCCGAGAATATCAATAAATTATTACAATGTTTGTTTAGACAGTCTCCTTCTGACACAAGACACACTCAATCATTATTTTTGCCGGTGCGCTGCGGAACTTTAAGTGTGCGCTTGATCGCTAATTAGGCTATGTATTATATAGGCAATTAAAGGCTCATTATTATGAGTTATGGCTTATTAATATAAAAATGCGATTAGTTGACTAATAGCTTAATGAACGACTACTAGTCGACTAGAAAAAAAAAAAACTTTAGTCGAGGGCAGCCCTAGTATTTATGTCAGCATCTATATTGCAAGAGAAATTAATTTGCACTCTACCTATAAATAGAATTACACTGTCAATCAAACAGTGATTTTTACATTCAGTCACTTGGCCTGAAATGATCATTGGAGAAAAGGAAAATATATTAGGATCAATGTCTTGGCTGCAAGTTATTTTTATGCATCCATCCACTCAAACTGCTCCAGGGGTTAGGCTAGTTATTACTGATTCGGTGTTTTCATTTTTAGAACAGCTACAGTTCCTACTAGTGCCACAAAACACCTAGTAGATTCTAGCATCAACCAAGTAACCCTCTAAACAACTACAGATGGGTTCCTGAGCAACATGACTGTCAATCTCCCTCGGACTGGGGCTCCATGCAAGATCTCACCTCGTGGGGTCTCAATGATCCTAAGAAAGGTGAGAAATCAGCCCAGAACTACACGGGAGGAGCTGGTCAATGACCTAAAAAGAGCTGTGACCACCGTTTCCAAGGTTACTGTTGGTAATACACTAAGACGTCATGGTTTGAAATCATGCATGGCACGGAAGGTTCCCCTGCTTAAACCAGCACATGTCAAGGCCCGTCTTAAGTTTGCCAATGACCATTTGGATGATCCAGAGGAGTCATGGGAGAAAGTCATGTGATCAGATGAGACCAAAATAGAACTTTTTGGTCATAATTCCACTAAACGTGTTTGGAGGAAGAAGAATGATGAGTACCATCCCAAGAACACCATCCCTACTGTGAAGCATGGGGGTGGTAGCATCATGCTTTGGGGGTGTTTTTCTGCACATGGGACAGGGCGACTGCACTGTATTAAGGAGAGGATGACTGGGGCCATGTATTGCGAGATTTTGGGGAACAACCTCCTTCCCTCAGTTATGTAGTCAAATGATATGTAGATGAGGATCTGCATAGTAAAACTAGGCGTCGTAAGCTCCACATATGGTTATTTCGGGTGGAGATGCATGTACGCACAATCTTCCGCTGACTGGGATTTATAAAGTGAATTCTGCGCAGGTTCTGGCGTACGCACGGTTTTATAAGTCTGAATATTTTTTTGCGTACGCCATTTTTGGCTTTCGGGCGCACGTACACTTTTAGTAAGGTTCCTACGCACAGTTTTATAAATGAGGCCCCTGGTCTGAGATCTGGGTGTTAAAGTGCTCCTAAAGGGTCTAATTTAGTCTAAGAAATGTGTAAAGAGTTCACCTTTGGAAGAAGGCCTCACAGCACTGGCTCCTGTAGGCATCTCTTCATCTGATGGTGGTCTGGGTCTCTTGGGTGGTGGCGGCATGTCATTCCTCTTGGTAGGAGGAAGTGCCACCTCTGCTGATGGTTCTATGGAAAATAATCAAAGTTCAACATTTTCAGAAAGATACAATTTAAATGTACTATAGAATGCTGACAATACACTGTTATTTGTCACACTTATGCACTAATTATTTAAAATCATTAAAGTACAATAAACCCTAAACCTGTGCAATTGTTCATTATTGCAAGTATAATTGAACTACATCTTTCCAGCAGACATTTAATCAAATATAAGTGCAAGTAAATTGAGTATAACCATTTTATTTCATGTCTTAATCATCTGACATGATTCGTTTTGTGCCATGACACAACCAACACGAGAAGAGAGCAGATCAGCTAGTGTTTTATGAAAAATGAAAAATGTACAAGTTTCTCCTATGAAATATATTTTTTATGGTAGTAAACTCACAAAAAAATATTCACTCCAGAATGAATGTTTAGTGTAATTTAGTTGAAGAATAGCTTGGAGGCATTTGATTCATTACACAATGAGCCGTTTCGTCAAAAAAAACAACATTTGTTCAGCATACTGAAGCATCTTCTTTAATGTTGGCTATGATGTTAGAACAATATTTTTGTCTGTCAGGTCTTCACAAGTTACGTGACTGAAAATTATGAATAACTGCAAAATGTAGTAGTGTATTTTGACAGTAATACAAACCGTCAACAGTAGATGAACAGTGTCCCTCTTGTATGCTCCCGTCTTCCTCATCACAGTCAATAACGTTTCTGTGGAAGTTCAAAGTACAGCTTAACAATGGTATATAATGGATCATAAACACCTGGTATACGAATAGATGGTAGGGGTGTAACGGTTCACAAAATTTACGTTTCAGTTCAATACGATACACTTGTGTCACGGTTCGGTACGTTTTTGATACAGCAAAAAGAAAAAAAATGCCAGAGTAATTTCCTTGATTTAATTTTTTTATTCTTTTTTTTATTAAAACTAACATCATAAAGTATGATTTTTTTTTACTTTGAGCAATTCTGGAGCTATAATTGACTCTTCTTAGGAGCATATAAAACAAAACGCTCCTTGGAAAAAGTGAAATGTAATATTGTAGTAGTTATAAACAAAGGTTTATTTTAGTTCAGATTAACATTTGAGGGCAGCAATTGTATTTACAATGTCAAGTCAAGTCATCTTCATTTATATAGCGCTTTTAACAATGTAGATTGTCTCAAAGCAGCTTTACAGAGATAAGCTTATAATTTAAGGTAACAGAGATTGTTTCGGCTTTACAGCAGAGTTAAGTTATTTCCATCTAAAGTTAGTTTTGATTGATTTGCTTCCGTCGCAACGATCAAGCAATGTAGCCGCTAAGACGACACCATTCCCTCTACACAGACTTTAAACGCGAACCTGTGAGAAACGCTGATGGCGTTCACATGCGCATTTAGAATGGGTTCTATAGTTATGTGCGTTTGAATATACGCAGGTTAGGAATTCCCTACAAGCCAAGCCTAAACAAAGTACTTGTCTTTCCTTATAAATTTTGATAAAGAATTTTATTTTATTTTGTTGCTTTGGGGTAGGAACGCGAAACGAACAACGCCTTTCCCGACAACGCCTTATCTGTAGAGTGGTAGTGGGATCCTCCATAGGGAGAGACTAGTTGGCACTTCAGCACTGCGTTGTCATCGGTCCAGGCGAAAGTCATTCGTCAGATCTGGATACGGCCTGGATCCGGCAGGCTGCAGGAAAACCTCGGGATAAACACAGACACTAAAATTAGCGTAGATGCCATTCTTCTCATGATGTAACGAGTACATCAGGATTTTTGGGAAGTGTTCCCGAAAGCTAGGTCAAAGAGATGTGTCTTTAGTCTAGCTTTGAACTGACAGAGTGTGTCTGCTTCCCGGACAATGGTAGGAAGACTGTTCCAGAGTTTTGGTGCTAAATAGGAAAAGGATCTACCGCCAGCAGTCGATTTTGATATTCTAGGTATTAGTAACTGGCCGGAATTTTGAGATCGCAATAGACGTGACGGACTATAATGCGTTAAGAGCTCGCTCAAGTACTGCGGAGCTAAACCATTTAGTGCTTTGTAAGTGATCAGCAATATTTTAAAATTTATGCGATGTTTAATAGGGAGCCAATGCAGTTTTGACAGAACCGGGCTAATATGGTCATACTTCCTGGTTCTAGTAAGAACTCGAGCTGCTGCGTTTTGGACCAGCTGTAGTTTGTTTATTAAGCGTGCAGGACAACCACCCAGTAGAGCATTACAATAATCTAGCCTTGAGGTCATGAACGCATGAACTAATTGTTCCGCATTTGTCAATGAGAGCATATGGTGTAATTTAGATATATTTTTAAATGGAAAAATGCAGTTTTACAGATACTAGACACGTGACTTTCAAATGAAAGATTGGTATCAAAGAGCACACCCAGGTTCCTAACCGACGACGAAGACTTAACAGAGCAGCCATCAAGTGTTAGACAGTATTCTAGGTTATTACGTGAGGAAGTTTTTTGTCCAATAATTAGAAACTCTGTTTTTTCAGAATTTAGAAGTAGGAAATTACGAGTCATCCAATTTTTTTATATCCGCTATGCATTCCGTTCATTTTGTGAATTGATAAGTTTCGTTAGGTTTTGAAGAAATATAGAGCTGAGTATCATCGGCATAACAGTGAAAGCTAATGCCATGTTTCCTAATGATTTCTCCTAATGGTAGCATGTACAGAGTGAACAGCAGCGGTCCTAGTACTGAGCCTTGTGGTACGCCATACTGAACTTGTGATCGATGAGACATCTCATCATTTACTGCTACAAACTGATAACGGTCAGATAAGTATGATTTAAACCATGCTAGTGCATTTCCACTAATGCCAACATAATGTTCTAATCTATTTAAAAGAACATTGTGGTCAATGGTGTCAAATGCAGCACTAAGATCGAGTAACACTAATAGAGAGATACAACCACGATCGGATGATAAGAGCAAATCATTTGTGACTCTAACGAGAGCTGTCTCGGTACTATGGTACGGTCTAAATCCTGAATGGAAATCCTCGCAGAGATCATTTCTTTCAAGAAAGGAACACAGTTGTGAGGATACTGCCTTTTCTAATATCTTTGACAGAAAAGGTAGATTCGAGATCGGCCTATAATTGACTAATTCTGTAGGATCAAGTTGCGTTTTTTTAACAAGCGGTTTAATCATAGCCAGCTTAAAGGTTTTTGGTACGTATCCTAGAGACAAAGACGAATTAATGATATTAAGAAGAGGATCTATGACCTCTGGAAGTATTTCTTTCAGTAGCTTAGTTGGTATAGGGTCTAACATACATGTTGTAGATTTAGATGATTTAATGAGTTTAGTAAATTCTTCCTCTCCTATATCAACGAATTAATCCAATTTTTCCTCAGGGAGACTACAATGCACTGCCTGATGCGATACTGTAGTAGACGGTTGCATAGTTATAATTTTGTCCCTGATATTATCAATCTTATAAGTGAAGTTCATAAAATCATTACTGCTGTGTTGCTTGGAAACTTCGGTGCTTGAAGCTTTATTTTTCGTTAGTTTAGCCACCGTTTCAAATAAATACCTAGGATTATGTTTATTTTCTTCTAATAGGGTTGAAAAATAAGCAGATCTAGCAGCTTTTAAAGCCTCTCTGTAAGTAATTGAGCTCTCCTTCCATGAAATGCGAAATACCTCTAGTTTTGTTTTCTTCCAGTTGCGCTCCATTTTTCTGGCTGCTCTCTTAAGGGCCTGAGTGTGCTCGTTGTACCACGGCGTTGGACTATTTTCTTTAATCTTCTTTAAGCGCAACGGAGCAACTGTGTCTAAAGTGCTGGAAAAGAGAGAGTTAAACATTTCTGTTGTAATATCGAGTTTATTTTAATGTCAAAATAAAACCAACGTAATGTTACTTGAAGGCATTATAGCCTACTATTCCTGCCAAACTTCCATGGTTGCAGTTAGTGTTACTACAGTAAATCCATGGTAAATCCATCTGTGGACACCGGATAGTTCATTTATGGCACAATGTTTCTCCTGGTTTCCACGTCAGAGCTGTTTGAACCGTTAATAACGGAGAAATGTGAATGTTTCTCACAAGATCTCTCAGCGATGTTATTACTTCTGTGGCGAATTCAAATGATTTCTTTACTGGATCTCTTATTAGCGCTGTGTAGTAACAGTGTCGTATGATCATGATCAGCTTGCGCTGCACTGGTCCAAACTGATAAACGGTCCGTCAACCACACAATAACGAGCAGTTTCGTTCCGCTTGCATTACGTTTGCCATTTGACGTTGGACAATGTTGTGGTCGCGCCGGCGTCTCTTACATAACGAGAGCGCTTGCCACACGCGACCCGCCTACATTTGAAATAACGAAATTTTGGTCGGCAGGAAAAATGGTCCAACGAACCGTTCGGTTTGAAAATGCGTACCGAACACAGAACCGAAAGCATCGTACCAAACAGTTCAATACGAATACGTGTATCGTTACACCCCTAATAGATGGTAAACAGAAAATCAAACAGAAAATCAAACAAAAGTCAAATAAAATACCACACCATCAGGATCTATCCCAATTTCATCCAAGTTCTTGCCATGGAACTCAGCTAATCTTCCTTGCTCAAGAGCCATTAGAACTTTGCTGATCTTGGCAAGTTGCAGGGTCTTCTCAGGGAGTCGATAGAACTCATGATGGATTCTTATGTCGTGTCCAAGAAAGTTTGCCAGCTGGTCCATCTCGGTGTCAGTCATATTCAGCACTGTTGAAAGGGTTGCGGCATGCTTTCGCAGTCTTGTAGATGTCAGTGACTTGGGACACTTTGCGTCACACACCTTTGCAAAGCCACGGAGGCAGTCTGACCCTCGAAAATATGTCATGGCTTCTGGTCTTGCAAACATATAGGAATTGTCTTTCAGAACCCCACAAGCCTCTCTCTGCTTAACAAGGAGTTCTAAGGCACATAGCATTTTTGAAGTCAGAAGAATTGGAACTGGTCGACCACGCTTCCCCCTTGCGATAACCCTTGTGAAGTGTCTGCAGAGATTGTTTTCCACTTCAGAGAGTGCCCAGTCCACATCCTCATGTGGATCAGAAGTGTCTCTTGATAGAAATGCAGACAAAGGCATGCTCGAAACCACTCCTTCCCTGCGCCGGTTAAAGAGAATCATCTGGGCTAGACACACCTTTGCCAGAAAAAAAAACAATTATTCCTGTCCAGCAAACCTTGCTCACACACACATCTTGATTAAAACCAGCTTCATGAGGACCTTTCACACACAACGTTATATTTCCTTATGGGGACTAGTTTCATCATATTCAACACACAAGTTTGAACTCAAACACTGACTGAAAGTGTGTTGTGGGGACGTCGTGAGTGTCCATTTTAAAGCAACAATTAACCTAGAAAATAAATCCCTGTGAAGGATAAAACTGGCCCTAAATACTCCACTAGCACTAAACTACAGGACACATGTCGTTACATGGTTTAATGTACTAATTTACACCAGATACGCATCAAAATATGCCTAAAAATCACTAAACCATGACAAAGAGAGACAGTAGACCTAAATCTTTAGTGATGAATGTGAACGTACCTGTTGAGGAGAGTTGATCTGAGCAGATTCATCATCCATCTGAGTCTCTGACTGGAGAGAAGGATCAGAAGCACTCGCTGCGCTGGTTTTAATGGCAACGCTGGTTATCTGTAAGAGACAACATTCATAATGACAAGATATTAGAACATGGAAACACAAGAGAGAAATCTGAAGCAGATACCACATGATTTCAGAGAAATAGACAAATCAACTTCATCTAAAACATTTATTCCTGTCCAGTCAACCCCTGTCTGCGCTCACACACATCTGGATAAAACCCGGCTTCATGGGGACCTTTCACACACCTTCATGGGGACCTTTCACACACAATGTTATAGTTCCTTATGGGGACTAGTTTCATCAAATTCAACACATGAGTTTGAACTCAAACACTGACTGAAAGTGTGTTGTGGGGACGTCGTGAGTGTCCATTTTAAAGCAACAATTAACCTAGAAAATAATTCCCTGTGAAGGATAAAACTGGCCCTAAATACTCCACTAGCACTAAACTACAGGACACATGTCGTTACACGGTTTAATGTACTAATTTACACCAGATACACATCAAAATATGCCTAAAAATCACTAAACCATGACAAAGAGAGACAGTAGACCTAAATCTTTAGTGATGAATGTGAACGTACCTGTTGAGGAGAGTTGATCTGAGCAGATTCATCATCCATCTGAGTCTCTGACTGGAGAGAAGGATCAGAAGCACTCGCTGCGCTGGTTTTAATGGCAACGCTGGTTATCTGTAAGAGACAACATTCATAATGACAAGATATTAGAACATGGAAACACAAGAGAAAAATTTGAAGCAGATACCACATGATTTTATAAAAAGAGACAAATCAACTTCATCTAAAACATTTATTCCTGTCCAGTCAACCCCTGTCTGCGCTCACACACATCTGGATAAAACCCGGCTTCATGGGGACCTTTCACACACCTTCATGGGGACCTTTCACACACAATGTCATAGTTCCTTATGGGGACTAGTTTCATCAAATTCAACACATGAGTTTGAACTCAAACACTGACTGAAAGTGTGTTGTGGGGACGTCGTGAGTGTCCATTTTAAAGCAATAATTAACCTAGAAAATAATTCCCTGTGAAGGATAAAACTGGCCCTAAATACTCCACTAGCACTAAACTACAGGACACATGTCGTTACACGGTTTAATGTACTAATTTACACCAGATACGCATCAAAATATGCCTAAAAATCACTAAACCATGACAAAGAGAGACAGTAGACCTAAATCTTTAGTGATGAATGTGAACGTACCTGTTGAGGAGAGTTGATCTGAGCAGATTCATCATCCATCTGAGTCTCTGACTGGAGAGAAGGATCAGAAGCACTCGCTGCGCTGGTTTTAATGGCAACGCTGGTTATCTGTAAGAGACAACATTCATAATGACAAGATATTAGAACATGGAAACACAAGAGAAAAATTTGAAGCAGATACCACATGATTTTATAAAAAGAGACAAATCAACTTCATCTAAAACATTTATTCCTGTCCAGTCAACCCCTGTCTGCACTCACACACATCTGGATAAAACCCGGCTTCATGGGGACCTTTCACACACCTTCATGGGGACCTTTCACACACAATGTCATAGTTCCTTATGGGGACTAGTTTCATCAAATTCAACACATGAGTTTGAACTCAAACACTGACTGAAAGTGTGTTGTGGGGACGTCGTGAGTGTCCATTTTAAAGCAACAATTAACCTAGAAAATAATTCCCTGTGAAGGATAAAACTGGCCCTAAATACTCCACTAGCACTAAACTACAGGACACATGTCGTTACACGGTTTAATGTACTAATTTACACCAGATACGCATCAAAATATGCCTAAAAATCACTAAACCATGACAAAGAGAGACAGTAGACCTAAATCTTTAGTGATGAATGTGAACGTACCTGTTGAGGAGAGTTGATCTGAGCAGATTCATCATCCATCTGAGTCTCTGACTGGAGAGAAGGATCAGAAGCACTCGCTGCGCTGGTTTTAATGGCAACGCTGGTTATCTGTAAGAGACAACATTCATAATGACAAGATATTAGAACATGGAAACACAAGAGAGAAATATGAAGCAGATACCACATGATTTCAGAGAAATAGACAAATCAACTTCATCTAAAACATTTATTCCTGTCTAGTCAACCCCTGTCTGCGCTCACACACATCTGGATAAAACCCGGCTTCATGGGGACCTTTCACACACCTTCATGGGGACCTTTCACACACAATGTTATAGTTCCTTATGGGGACTAGTTTCATCAAATTCAACACATGAGTTTGAACTCAAACACTGACTGAAAGTGTGTTGTGGGGACGTCGTGAGTGTCCATTTTAAAGCAACAATTAACCTAGAAAATAAATCCTTATGAAGGATAAAACTGGCCCTAAATACTCCACTAGCACTAAACTACAGGACACATGTCGTTACACGGTTTAATGTACTAATTTACACCAGATACGCATCAAAATATGCCTAAAAATCACTAAACCATGACAAAGAGAGACAGTAGACCTAAATCTTTAGTGATGAATGTGAACGTACCTGTTGAGGAGAGTTGATCTGAGCAGATTCATCATCCATCTGAGTCTCTGACTGGAGAGAAGGATCAGAAGCACTCGCTGCGCTGGTTTTAATGGCAACGCTGGTTATCTGTAAGAGACAACATTCATAATGACAAGATATTAGAACATGGAAACACAAGAGAGAAATTTGAAGCAGATACCACATGATTTTATAGAAAGAGACAAATCAACTTCATCTAAAACATTTATTCCTGTCCAGTCAACCCCTGTCTGCGCTCACACACATCTGGATAAAACCCGGCTTCATGGGGACCTGTCACACACCTTCATGGGGACCTTTCACACACAACGTTATAGTTCCTTATGGGGACTAGTTTCACCAAATTCAACACATGAGTTTGAACTCAAACACTGACTGAAAGTGTGTTGTGGGGACTTCGTGAGTGTCCATTTTAAAGCAACAATTAACCTAGAAAATAATTCCCTGTGAAGGATAAAACTGGCCCTAAATACTCCACTAGCACTAAACTACAGGACACATGTCGTTACACGGTTTAATGTACTAATTTACACCAGATACGCATCAAAATATGCCTAAAAATCACTAAACCATGACAAAGAGAGACAGTAGACCTAAATCTTTAGTGATGAATGTGAACGTACCTGTTGAGGAGAGTTGATCTGAGCAGATTCATCATCCATCTGAGTCTCTGACTGGAGAGAAGGATCAGAAGCACTCGCTGCACTGGTTTTAATGGCAACGCTGGTTATCTGTAAGAGACAACATTCATAATGACAAGATATTAGAACATGGAAACACAAGAGAGAAATCTGAAGCAGAT